>NW_026735031.1:0-184472 GCF_949786415.1 Peromyscus eremicus | reverse complement strand
ACTGTGTATGGGAATGGGAGCGCAATAGTGACTTTCCTTAACAGAAAACAACTCTTGCTGGTAGGACCAAAAACTGCATGAGATTCAACTCCATTTAGGACTGAGAAACAAACACTAGCTCGCCTTACAAGAAACACACTCTGCTTTTGAGAAAAGAGCACTCTTCTACTCTACTGTGTTTCCTATAGGGCCAGAACAGTGAGCTGGCTCACAACAAAAGAACTGTGCTTCCTCCACACACGGGCCATATCTAGTTCAACTCTGCTTAAAAAACTGACAAGAACAGTAGCTCCTCTTCAGTCCAATACACTGTACTTGCTGGAACAGAAGTGAGTGCTATTTGCACTGTGTATGGCAATGGGAACGCATAGTGACTCTTCTTACCAGAAAACAACTCTTGCTCGTAGGACCGGATACTGCATGTGATTCAACCTCATTTAGGACTGGGAAACAAACGCTTGCTCGCCTTACAAGAAACACACTCTGCTTTTGAGAAAAGAACACTCTTCTACTCTACTGTGTTTCCTGTAGGGCCAGAACAGTGAGCTTGCTCAGAATAAAAGAACTGTGCTTCCTCCACACACGGGCCATATCTAGTTCAACTCTGCTTAGGAAACTGACAAGAACAGAAGCTCCTCTTCAGTCCAATACACTATACTTGCTGGGAAGAGACGCGAGTGCTATTTTCACTGTGTATGGCAAAGGGAGCACAATAGTGACTTTTCTAACCAGAAAACAACTCTTGCTCCTAGGACCAGAAACTGCATGTGATTCAACTCCATTTTGGACTGGGAAACAAACGCTAGCTTGCCTTACAAGAAACACAATCTGCTTTTGAGAAAAGTACACTCTTCTACTCTACTGTGTTTCCTGGACATATCTAGTTCAATTCTGCTTAGGAACCTTACAAGAACAGTAGATTCTCTTCAGTCTTCTACTCTACTGGATTTCCTACAGGGCCAGAACAGTGAGCATGCTCATAATGAAAGAACTGTGCTTCCTACACACACGGGCCATATCTAGTTCAACTCTGCTTAGGAAAGTGAGAAGAACAGCAGCTCCTCTTCAGTCCAATACACTGGACTTGCTGGAACAGACGTGAGTGCTATTTGCCCTGTGTATGACAATGGGAGCGCAATAGTGACTCTTCTTACCAGAAAAAAACTCTTGCTCGAAGGACCAGAAACTGCATGGGATTCAACTCCATTTAGGACTCGGAAAGAAACACTAGCTCAACTTACAAGAAACACACTCTGCTTTTGAGAAAAGAGCACTCTTCTACTCCACTGTGTTTCCTGTAGAGTCAGAACAGTGAGCTTGCTCAGAACAAAAGAACTGTGCTTCCTACACACACGGCCATATCTAGGAAACACTGGCAATGTGAGCACAATAGTGACTTTCCTTACCAGAAAACAACTCTTGCTCCTAGGACCAGAAACTGCATGTGATTCAACTCCATTTCGGACTGGGAAACAAACGCTAGCTTGCCTTACAAGAAACACACTCTGCTTTTGAGAAAAGTGCACTCTTCTACTCTACTGTGTTTCCTATGGGGTCCGAACTGTGAGCTTGCTGAGAACAAAAGAACTGTGCTTCCTACACACACGGGCCTATCTGGTTCAACTCTGCTTAGCAAAGTGACAGGAACAGTAGCTCCTCTTCAGTCCAATACACTGTACTTGCTGGGAACAGACGCAAGTGCTATTAGAACTGTGTATGGCAATGGGAGCGCAATATTGACTTTCCTAACCAGAAAACAATTCTTGCTCGTAGGACCAGAAACTGCATGTGATTCAACTCCATTTAGGACTGGGAAACAAATGCTAGCTCGCCTTAAAAGAAACATACTCTGCTTTTGAGAAAAGAGCACTCTTCTACTCTATTGTGTTTCCTATTGGGTCCGAACATTGAGCTTTCTCAGAACAAAAGAACTGTGCTTCCTACACACACGGCCATATCTAGTTCAATTCTGCTTAGGAACCTTACAAGAACAGTAGATTCTCTTCAGTCCATTACACTGTACATGCTGGGAACCGACGCCAATGCTATTTGCCCTGTGTATGACAATGGGAGCGCAATAGTGACTCTTCTTACCAGAAAACAACTCTTGCTCATAGGACCTGAAACTGCATGGGATTCAACTCCATTTAGGACTGGGAAACAACCGCTACCTCGCGTTGAAGAAACACAATCTGCTTTTGAGAAAAGAGCACTCTTCTACTCTACTGTGTTTCCTATGGGGTCCAAAGAGTGAGCTTGCTCAGAACAAAAGAACTGTGCTTCCTACACACACGGCCATATCTAGTTCAATTCTGCTTAGGAACCTGACAAGAACAGTAGGTCCTCTTCAGTCCAATACACTGTACATGCTGGCAACAGACCCCAATGCTATTTGCCCTGTGTATGACAATGGGAGCGCAATAGTGACTCTTCTTACCAGAAAACAACTCTTGCTCATAGGACCAGAAACTGCATGTAACTTAACTCCATTTAGGACTGGGTAACAAACGCTAGCTCGCCTTACAAGAACCACACTCTGCTTTTGAGAAAAGAGCACTCTTCTACTCTACTGTGTTTCCTTTAGGCCCAGGACAGTCAGCTTGCTCAGAACAAAAGAACTGTGCTTCCTACACACAGGGGCCATATCTAGTACAACTCTGCTTAGGAAACTGACAAGAACAGTAGCTCCTCTTCACTCCAATACATTGTACATGCTGGGAAAAGATGCCAGTGCTACTTGCACTGTTTAGGGCAATGGGAGCACAATAGTTACTCTTCTTAACAGAAAAAAATTCTTGCTCGTAGGACCAGGAACTGCATGGGATTCAACTCCATTTCTGACTGGGAAACAAACACTAACAAGCTCGCCTTTCCAGAAACATACTCTGCTTTTGAGAAAAGAGCACTCTTCTACTCTACTGTGTTTCCCATGGAGTCCGAAGAGTGAGCTTGCTCAGAACAAAAGAACTGTGCTTCCTACACACACGGGCCATATCTAGTTCAACTCTGCTTAGGAATCTGACAAGAACAGTAGCTCCATTTCAGTCCAATTCACTGTACTTGCTGGGAACAGACGCGAATGCTATTTGCACTATGTATGGCAATGGGAGCGCAATAGTGACTTTCCTTACCAGAAAACAACTCTTGCTCGTACGACCAGAAACTGCATGTGATTCAACTCCATTTAGGATTGGGAAACAAACGCTAGCTCGTGTTACAAGAAACACACTCTGCTTTTGAGAAAAGAGCACTCTTCTACTATACTGTGTTTCCTATGGGGTCCGAACAGTGAGCTTGCTCAGAACAAAAGAACTGTGCTTCCTACACACACGGCCATATCTAGTTCAATTCTGCTTAGGAACCTGACAAGAACAGTAGGTCCTCTTCAGTCCAATACACTGTACATGCTGGGAAGAGATGCCAGTGCTATTTGCCCTGTGTATGACAATGGGAGCAAAATAGTGACTCTTCTTATCAGAAAACAACTCTTGCTCGTAGAACCACAAACTGCATGTGATTCAACTCCATTTAGGACTGGGAAACAAACACTAGCTCGCCTTACAAGAAACACACTCTTTTTTTGAGAAACAAGCACTCTTCTACTCTACTGTGTTTCCTATGGGGTCCGAACAGTGAGCTTGCTCCGAACAAAAGAACTGTGCTTCCTACACACACGGGCCATATCTGGTTCAACTCTGCTTAGGAAAGTCACAGGAACAGTAGCTCCTCTTCAGTCCAATACACTGTACTTGCTGGGAACAGACGCAAGTGCTATTAGAACTGTGTATGGCAATGGGAGCGCAATAGTGACTTTCCTAACCAGAAAACAACTCTTGCTCGTAGGACCAGAAACTGCATGTGATTCAACTCCATTTAGGACTGGGAAACAAATGCTAGCTCGCCTTAAAAGAAACACACTCTGCTTTTGAGAAATTGCACTCTTCTACTCTATTGTGTTTCCTATGGGGTCCGAACATTGAGCTTTCTCAGAACAAAAGAACTGTGCTTCCTACACACACGGCCATATCTAGTTCAATTCTGCTTAGGAACCTGACAAGAACAGTAGACTCTCTTCAGTCCATTACACTGTACAAGCTGGGAACCAACGCAAATGCTATTTGCCCTGTGTATGACAATGGGAGCGCAATAGTGACTCTTCTTACCAGAAAACAACTCTTGCTCATAGGACCAGAAACTGCATGTAACTCAACTCCATTTAGGACTGGGAAACAAACACTAGCTCGCCTTACAAGAACCACACTCTGCTTTTGAGAAAAAAGCACTCTTCTACTCTACTGTGTTTCCTTTAGGCCCAGAACAGTCAGCTTGCTCAGAACAAATGAACTGTGCTTCCTACACACAGGGGCCATATCTAGTACAACTCTGCTTAGGAAACTGACAAGAACAGTAGCTCCTCTTCAGTCCAATACACTGTACATGCTGGGAACAGATGCCAGTGCTCTTTGCCCTGTGTATGACAATGGGAGCGCAATAGTGACTCTTCTTTCCAGAAAACAACTCTTGAACGTAGGACCAGAAACTGCATGGGATTCAACTCCATTTCTGACTAGGAAACAAACACTAGCTCGCCTTTCAAGAAACACACTCTGCTTTTGAGAAAAGAGCACTCTTCTACTCTACTGTGTATCCTATGTGTTCCGAACACTGAGCTTGCTCAGAACAAATGAACTGTGCTTCCTAAACACGGGGCCATATCTAGTTCAACTCTGCTTAGGAAACTGACAAGAACAGTAGAACCTCTTCAGTCCAATACACTGTACTTGCTGGAAACAGACGCGAGTGCTATTTGCACTGTGTATGGCAAAGGGAGCACAATCGTGACTTTCCTTACTAGCAAACAACTCTTGCTGGTAGGACCAAAAACTGCATGTGATTCAACTCCATTTAGGACTGGGAAACAAACTCTAGCTCGCCTTAAAAGAAACACACTATGCTTTTGAGAAAAGAGCACTCTTCTACTCTACTGTGTTTCCTATAGGGCCAGGACAGTGAACTTGCTCAGAAAAAAAAGAACTGTGCTTCCTACACACAGGGGCCATATGTAGTTCATCTCTGCTTAGGAAACTGACAAGAACAGTAGCTCCTCTTCAGTCCAATACACTGTACATGCTGGGAACAGATGCCAGTGCTATTTGCCCTGTGTATGGCAAAGGGTTCGCAATAGTGACTCTTTTTACAGAAAACAACTCTTGCTCGTACGACCAGAATCTGCATGTGATTCAACTCCATTTCTGACTGGAAAACAAACACTAGCTCACCTTTCAAGAAACACAGTCTGCTTTTGAGAAATGAACACTATTCTACTCTACTGTGGTTCCTATGGTTTCGCACAGTGAGCTTTCTCAGAACAAAAGAACTGTGCTTCTTATACACACGGGCCATATCTAGTTCAACTCCTCTTAGGAAACTGAGAAGAACAGTAGCTCCTCTTCAGTCCAATACACTGTACATCCTGGGAACAGACGCGAGTGCTATTTGTACTGTGTATGGCAATGGGAGCGCAATAGTGACTTTCCTTACCAGAAAACAACTCTTGCTTGTAGGACCAGAAACTGCATATGATTCAACTCCATTTAGGACTGGGAACCAACGCTAGCTTGCCTTACAAGAAACACACTCTGCTTTTGAGAAAAGAGCACTCTTCTACTCTACTGTGGTTCCTATAGGGCCAGAACAGTGAACTTGCTCAGAACAAAAGAAATGTGCTTCCTACACACACGGGCCATATCTAGTTCTACTCCTCTTAGGAAACTGACAAGAACAGTAGATCCTCTTCAGTCCAATACACTGTACTTGCTGAAAACAGACGCGAGTGCTATTTGTACTGTGTATGGCAATGGGAGCACAATAGTGACTTTCCTTACTAGCAAACAACTCTTGCTGGTAGGACCAGAAACTGCATGGGATTCAACTCCATTTAGGACTGGGAAAAAAAACGCTAGCTCGCCTTACAAGAAACACACTCTGCTTTTGAGAAAAGGGCACTCTTCTACTCTACTGTGTTTCCTATTGGGTCCGAACAGTGAGATTGCTCAGAACAAAAGAACTGTGCTTCCTACACACACGGGCCATATCTAGTTCAACTCTGCTTAGGAATCTGACAAGAACAGTAGCTCCTATTCAGTCCAATACACTGTACTTGCTGGGAACAGACGCGAATGCTATTTGCACTATGTATGGCAAAGGGAGCGCAATAGTGACTTTCCTTACCAGAAAACAACTCTTGCTCGTACGACCAGAAACTGCATGTGATTCAACTCCATTTAGGATTGGGAAACAAACGCTAGCTCGTGTTACAAGAAACACACTCTGCTTTTGAGAAAAGAGCACTCTTCTACTCTACTGTGTTTCCTT
Source organism: Peromyscus eremicus (assembly GCF_949786415.1). NCBI lineage: Eukaryota > Metazoa > Chordata > Mammalia > Rodentia > Cricetidae > Peromyscus > Peromyscus eremicus. The sequence goes on along the minus strand of NW_026735031.1, from coordinate 178,097 downwards.
GGGGTACGAACAGTGAGCTTGCTCAGAACAAAAGAACTGTGCTTCCTACACACACGGGCCATATCTGGTTCAACTCTGCTTAGGAAAGTCACAGGAACAGTAGCTCCTCTTCAGTCCAATACACTGTACTTGCTGGGAACAGACGCAAGTGCTATTAGAACTGTGTATGGCAATGGGAGCGCAATAGTGACTTTCCTAACCAGAAAACAACTCTTGCTCGTAGGACCAGAAACTGCATGTGATTCAACTCCATTTAGGACTGGGAAACAAATGCTAGCTCGCCTTAAAAGAAACACACTCTGCTTTTGAGAAATTGCACTCTTCTACTCTGTTGTGTTTCCTATTTGGTCCGAACATTGAGCTTTCTCAGAACAAAAGAACTGTGCTTCCTACACACACGGCCATATCTAGTTCAATTCTGCTTAGGAACCTGACAAGAACAGTAGATTCTCTTCAGTCCATTACACTGTACATGCTGGGAACCAACGCAAATGCTATTTGCCCTGTGTATGACAATGGGAGCGCAATAGTGACTCTTCTTACCAGAAAACAACTCTTGCTCATAGGACCAGAAACTGCATGTAACTCAACTCCATTTAGGACTGGGAAACAAACACTAGCTCGCCTTACAAGAACCACACTCTGCTTTTGAGAAAAGAGCACTCTTCTACTCTACTGTGTTTCCTTTAGGCCCAGAACAGTCAGCTTGCTCAGAACAAAAGAACTGTGCTTCCTACACACAGGGGCCATATCTAGTACAACTCTGCTTAGGAAACTGACAAGAACAGTAGCTCCTCTTCAGTCCAATACACTGTACATGCTGGGAACAGATGCCAGTGCTCTTTGCCCTGTGTATGACAATGGGAGCGCAATAGTGACTCTTCTTTCCAGAAAACAACTCTTGAACGCAGGACCAGAAACTGCATGGGATTCAACTCCATTTCTGACTAGGAAACAAACACTAGCTCGCCTTTCAAGAAACACACTCTGCTTTTGAGAAAAGAGCACTCTTCTACTCTACTGTGTATCCTATGTGTTCCGAACACTGAGCTTGCTCAGAACAAAAGAACTGTGCTTCCTAAACACGGGCCATATCTAGTTCAACTCTGCTTAGGAAACTGAAAAGAACAGTAGATCCTCTTCAGTCCAATACACTGTACTTGCTGGAAACAGACGCGAGTGCTATTTGCACTGTGTATGGCAAAGGGAGCACAATAGTGACTTTCCTTACTAGCAAACAACTCTTGCTGGTAGGACCAAAAACTGCATGTGATTCAACTCCATTTAGGACTGGGAAACAAACTCTAGCTCGCCTTAAAAGAAACACACTTTGCTTTTGAGAAAAGAGCACTCTTCTACTCTACTGTGTTTCCTATAGGGCCAGGACAGTGAACTTGCTCAGAAAAAAAAAGAACTGTGCTTCCTACACACAGGGGCCATATGTAGTTCATCTCTGCTTAGGAAACTGACAAGAACAGTAGCTCCTCTTCAGTCCAATACACTGTACATGCTGGGAACAGATGCCAGTGCTATTTGCCCTGTGTATGGCAAAGGGAGCGCAATAGTGACTCTTTTTACAGAAAACAACTCTTGCTCGTACGACCAGAATCTGCATGTGATTCAACTCCATTTCTGACTGGAAAACAAACACTAGCTCGCCTTTCAAGAAACACAGTCTGCTTTTGAGAAAAGAACACTATTCTACTCTACTGTGGTTCCTATGGTTTCGCACAGTGAGCTTTCTCAGAACAAAAGAACTGTGCTTCTTATACACACGGGCCATATCTAGTTCAACTCCTCTTAGGAAACTGAGAAGAACAGTAGCTCCTCTTCAGTCCAATACACTGTACATCCTGGGAACAGACGCGAGTGCTATTTGTACTGTGTATGGCAATGGGAGCGCAATAGTGACTTTCCTTACCAGAAAACAACTCTTGCTCGTAGGACCAGAAACTGCATGTGATTCAACTCCATTTAGGACTGGGAACCAACGCTAGCTTGCCTTACAAGAAACACACTCTGCTTTTGAGAAAAGAGCACTCTTCTACTCTACTGTGGTTGCTATAGGGCCAGAACAGTGAGCTTGCTCAAAACCAAAGAACTGTGCTTCCTACACACACGGGCCATATCTAGTTCTACTCCTCTTAGGAAACTGACAAGAACAGTTGATCCTCTTCAGTCCAATACACTGTACATGCTGGGAACAGATGCCAGTGCTCTTTGCCCTGTGTATGACAATGGGAGCGCAATAGTGACTCTTCTTTCCAGAAAACAACTCTTGAACGTAGGACCAGAAACTGCATGGGATTCAACTCCATTTCTGACTAGGAAACAAACACTAGCTCGCCTTTCAAGAAACACACTCTGCTTTTGAGAAACGAGCACTCTTCTACTCTACTGTGTATCCTATGTGTTCCGAACACTGAGCTTGCTCAGAACAAAAGAACTGTGCTTCCTAAACACGGGCCATATCTAGTTCAACTCTGCTTAGGAAACTGACAAGAACAGTAGATCCTCTTCAGTCCAATACACTGTACTTGCTGGAAACAGACGCGAGTGCTATTTGCACTGTGTATGGCAAAGGGAACACAATAGTGACTTTCCTTACTAGCAAACAACTCTTGCTGGTAGGACCAAAAACTGCATGTGATTCAACTCCATTTAGGACTGGGAAACAAACTCTAGCTCGCCTTAAAAGAAACACACTTTGCTTTTGAGAAAAGAGCACTCTTCTACTCTACTGTGTTTCCTATAGGGCCAGGACAGTGAACTTGCTCAGAAAAAAAAAGAACTGTGCTTCCTACACACAGGGGCCATATGTAGTTCATCTCTGCTTAGGAAACTGACAAGAACAGTAGCTCCTCTTCAGTCCAATACACTGTACATGCTGGGAACAGATGCCAGTGCTATTTGCCCTGTGTATGGCAAAGGGAGCGCAATAGTGACTCTTTTTACAGAAAACAACTCTTGCTCGTACGACCAGAATCTGCATGTGATTCAACTCCATTTCTGACTGGAAAACAAACACTAGCTCGCCTTTCAAGAAACACAGTCTGCTTTTGAGAAAAGAACACTATTCTACTCTACTGTGGTTTCTATGGTTTCGCACAGTGAGCTTTCTCAGAACAAAAGAACTGTGCTTCTTATACACACGGGCCATATCTAGTTCAACTCCTCTTAGGAAACTGAGAAGAACAGTAGCTCCTCTTCAGTCCAATACACTGTACATCCTGGGAACAGACGCGAGTGCTATTTGTACTGTGTATGGCAATGGGAGCGCAATAGTGACTTTCCTTACCAGAAAACAACTCTTGCTCGTAGGACCAGAAACTGCATGTGATTCAACTCCATTTAGGAGTGGGAACCAACGCTAGCTTGCCTTACAAGAAACACACTCTGCTTTTGAGAAAAGAGCACTCTTCTACTCTACTGTGGTTCCTAAAGGGCCAGAACAGTGAGCTTGCTCAGAACCAAAGAACTGTGCTTCCTACACACACGGGCCATATCTAGTTCTACTCCTCTTAGGAAACTGACAAGAACAGTAGATCCTCTTCAGTCCAATACACTGTACTTGCTGGAAACAGACGCGAGTGCTATTTGTACTGTGTATGGCAATGGGAGCACAATAGTGACTTTCCTTACTAGCAAACAACTCTTGCTGGTAGGACCAGAAACTGCATGGGATTCAACTCCATTTAGGACTGGGAAAAAAAAAACGCTAGCTCGCCTTACAAGAAACACACTCTGCTTTTGAGAAAAGGGCACTCTTCTACTCTACTGTGTTTCCTATTGGGTCCGAACAGTGAGATTGCTCAGAACAAAAGAACTGTGCTTCCTACACACACGGGCCATATCTAGTTCAATTCTGCTTAGGAACCTGACAAAAACAGTAGATCCTCTTCAGTCCAATACACTGTACATGCTGGGAACAGATGCCAGTGCTATTTGCCCTGTGTATGACAATGGGAGCACAATAGTGACTCTTATTACCAGAAAACAACTCTTGCTCGTAGAACCAGAAACTGCATGTGATTCAACTCCATTTAGGACTGGGAAACAAACACTAGCTCGCCTTACAAGAAACACACTCTGTTTTTGAGAAACAAGCACTCTTCTACTCTACTGTGTTTCCTATGGGGTCCGAACAGTGAGCTTGCTCCGAACAAAAGAACTGTGCTTCCTACACACGGGCCATATCTAGTTCAACTCTGCTTATGAAACTGACAAGAACAGTAGATCCTCTTCAGTCCAATATACTGTACTTGCTGGGAACAGACACCAGTGCTATTTGCACTGTTTAGGGCAATGGGAGCACAATAGTTACTTTTCTTAACAGAAAAAAATTCTTGCTCGTAGGACCAGGAACTGCATTGGATTCAACTCCATTTCTGACTGGGAAACAAACACTAACTAGCTCGCCTTTCCAGAAACATACTCTGCTTTTGAGAAAAGAGCACTCTTCTACTCTACTCTGTTTCCCATGGAGTCCGAAGAGTGAGATTGCTCAGAACAAAAGAACTGTGCTTCCTACACACGGGCCATATCTAGTTCAACTCTGCTTAGGAATCTGACAAGAACAGTAGCTCCTATTCAGTCCAATACACTGTACTTGCTGGGAACAGACGCGAATGCTATTTGCACTATGTATGGCAATGGGAGCGCAATAGTGACTTTCCTTACCAGAAAACAACTCTTGCTCGTACGACCAGAAACTGCATGTGATTCAACTCCATTTAGGATTGGGAAACAAACGCTAGCTCGTGTTACAAGAAACACACTCTGCTTTTGAGAAAAGAGCACTCTTCTACTCTACTGTGTTTCCTATGGGGTACGAACAGTGAGCTTGCTAAGAACAAAAGAACTGTGCTTCCTACACACACGGGCCATATCTGGTTCAACTCTGCTTAGGAAAGTCACAGGAACAGTAGCTCCTCTTCAGTCCAATACACTGTACTTGCTGGGAACAGACGCAAGTGCTATTAGAACTGTGTATGGCAATGGGAGCGCAATAGTGACTTTCCTAACCAGAAAACAACTCTTGCTCGTAGGACCAGAAACTGCATGTGATTCAACTCCATTTAGGACTGGGAAACAAACACTAGCTCGCCTTACAAGAACCACACTCTGCTTTTGAGAAAAGAGCACTCTTCTACTCTACTGTGTTTCCTTTAGGCCCAGAACAGTCAGCTTGCTCAGAACAAAAGAACTGTGCTTCCTACACACAGGGGCCATATCTAGTACAACTCTGCTTAGGAAACTGACAAGAACAGTAGCTCCTCTTCAGTCCAATACACTGTACATGCTGGGAACAGATGCCAGTGCTCTTTGTCCTGTGTATGACAATGGGAGCGCAATAGTGACTCTTCTTTCCAGAAAACAACTCTTGAACGTAGGACCAGAAACTGCATGGGATTCAACTCCATTTCTGACTAGGAAACAAACACTAGCTCGCCTTTCAAGAAACACACTCTGCTTTTGAGAAAAGAGCACTCTTCTACTCTACTGTGTATCCTATGTGTTCCGAACACTGAGCTTGCTCAGAACAAATGAACTGTGCTTCCTAAACACGGGCCATATCTAGTTCAACTCTGCTTAGGAAACTGACAAGAACAGTAGATCCTCTTCAGTCCAATACACTGTACTTGCTGGAAACAGACGCGAGTGCTATTTGCACTGTGTATGGCAAAGGGAGCACAATCGTGACTTTCCTTACTAGCAAACAACTCTTGCTGGTAGGACCAAAAACTGCATGTGATTCAACTCCATTTAGGACTGGGAAACAAACTCTAGCTCGCCTTAAAAGAAACACACTCTGCTTTTGAGAAAAGAGCACTCTTCTACTCTACTGTGTTTCCTATAGGGCCAGGACAGTGAACTTGCTCAGAAAAAAAAGAACTGTGCTTCCTACACACAGGGGCCATATGTAGTTCATCTCTGCTTAGGAAACTGACAAGAACAGTAGCTCCTCTTCAGTCCAATACACTGTAATTGCTGGGAACAGATGCCAGTGCTATTTGCCCTGTGTATGGCAAAGGGAGCGCAATAGTGACTCTTTTTACAGAAAACAACTCTTGCTCGTACGACCAGAATCTGCATGTGATTCAACTCCATTTCTGACTGGAAAACAAACACTAGCTCGCCTTTCAAGAAACACAGTCTGCTTTTGAGAAAAGAACACTATTCTACTCTACTGTGGTTCCTATGGTTTCGCACAGTGAGCTTTCTCAGAACAAAAGAACTGTGCTTCTTATACACACGGGCCATATCTAGTTCAACTCCTCTTAGGAAACTGAGAAGAACAGTAGCTCCTCTTCAGTCCAATACACTGTACATCCTGGGAACAGACGCGAGTGCTATTTGTACTGTGTATGGCAATGGGAGCGCAATAGTGACTTTCCTTACCAGAAAACAACTCTTGCTTGTAGGACCAGAAACTGCATGTGATTCAACTCCATTTAGGACTGGGAACCAACGCTAGCTTGCCTTACAAGAAACACACTCTGCTTTTGAGAAAAGAGCACTCTTCTACTCTACTGTGGTTCCTATAGGGCCAGAACAGTGAGCTTGCTCAGAACAAAAGAACTGTGCTTCCTACACACACGGGCCATATGTAGTTCAACTCTGCTTAGGAATCTGACAAGAACAGTAGCTCCTATTCAGTCCAATACACTGTACCTGCTGGGAACAGACGCGAATGCTATTTGCACTATGTATGGCAATGGGAGCGCAATAGTGACTTTCCTTACCAGAAAACAACTCTTGCTCGTACGACCAGAAACTGCATGTGATTCAACTCCATTTAGGATTGGGAAACAAAAGCTAGCTCGTGTTACAAGAAACACACTCTGCTTTTGAGAAAAGAGCACTCTTCTACTCTACTGTGTTTCCTATGGGGTCCGAACAGTGAGCTTGCTCAGAACAAAAGAACTGTGCTTCCTACACACACGGGCCATATCTGGTTCAACTCTGCTTAGGAAAGTCACAGGAACAGTAGCTCCTCTTCAGTCCAATACACTGTACTTGCTGGGAACAGACGCAAGTGCTATTAGAACTGTGTATGGCAATGGGAGCGCAATAGTGACTTTCCTAACCAGAAAACAACTCTTGCTCTTAGGACCAGAAACTGCATGTGATTCAACTCCATTTAGGACTGGGAAACAAATGCTAGCTCGCCTTAAAAGAAACACACTCTGCTTTTGAGAAATTGCACTCTTCTACTCTATTGTGTTTCCTATGGGGTCCGAACATTGAGCTTTCTCAGAACAAAAGAACTGTGCTTCCTACACACACGGCCATATCTAGTTCAATTCTGCTTAGGAACCTGACAAGAACAGTAGATTCTCTTCAGTCCATTACACTGTACATGCTGGGAACCAACGCCAATGCTATTTGCCCTGTGTATGACAATGGGAGCGCAATAGTGACTCTTCTTACCAGAAAACAACTCTTGCTCATAGGACCAGAAACTGCATATAACTCAACTCCATTTAGGACTGGGAAACAAACACTAGCTCGCCTTACAAGAACCACACTCTGCTTTTGAGAAAAGAGCACTCTTCTACTCTACTGTGTTTCCTTTAGGCCCAGAACAGTCTGCTTGCTCAGAACAAAAGAACTGTGCTTCCTACACACAGGGGCCATATCTAGTACAACTCTGCTTAGGAAACTGACAAGAACAGTAGCTCCTCTTCAGTCCAATACACTGTACATGCTGGGAACAGATGCCAGTGCTCTTTGCCCTGTGTATGACAATGGGAGCGCAACAGTGACTCTTCTTTCCAGAAAACAACTCTTGAACGTAGGACCAGAAACTGCATGGGATTCAACTCCATTTCTGACTAGGAAACAAACACTAGCTCGCCTTTCAAGAAACACACTCTGCTTTTGAGAAAAGAGCACTCTTCTACTCTACTGTGTATCCTATGTGTTCCGAACACTGAGCTTGCTCAGAACAAATGAACTGTGCTTCCTAAACACGGGCCATATCTAGTTCAACTCTGCTTAGGAATCTGACAAGAACAGTAGATCCTCTTCAGTCCAATACACTGTACTTGCTGGAAACAGACGCGAGTGCTATTTGCACTGTGTATGGCAAAGGGAGCACAATCGTGACTTTCCTTACTAGCAAACAACTCTTGCTGGTAGGACCAAAAACTGCATGTGATTCAACTCCATTTAGGACTGGGAAACAAACTCTAGCTCGCCTTAAAAGAAACACACTCTGCTTTTGAGAAAAGAGCACTCTTCTACTCTACTTTGTTTCCTATAGGGCCAGGACAGTGAACTTGCTCAGAAAAAAAAGAACTGTGCTTCCTACACACAGGGGCCATATGTAGTTCATCTCTGCTTAGGAAACTGACAAGAACAGTAGCTCCTCTTCAGTCCAATACACTGTACATCCTGGGAACAGACGCGAGTGCTATTTGTACTGTGTATGGCAATGGGAGCGCAATAGTGACTTTCCTTACCAGAAAACAACTCTTGCTTGTAGGACCAGAAACTGCATGTGATTCAACTCCATTTAGGACTGGGAACCAACGCTAGCTTGCCTTACAATAAACACACTCTGCTTTTGAGAAAAGAGCACTCTTCTACTCTACTGTGGTTCCTATAGGGCCAGAACAGTGAGCTTGCTCAGAACAAAAGAACTGTGCTTCCTACACACACGGGCCATATCTAGTTCTACTCCTCTTAGGAAACTGACAAGAACAGTAGATCCTCTTCAGTCCAATACACTGTACTTGCTGGAAACAGACGCGAGTGCAATTTGTACTGTGTATGGCAATTTGAGCACAATAGTGACTTTCCTTACTAGCAAACAACTCTTGCTGGTAGGACCAGAAACTGCATGGGATTCAACTCCATTTAGGACTGGGAAAAAAAAAACGCTAGCTTGCCTTACAAGAAACACACTCTGCTTTTGAGAAAAGGGCACTCTTCTACTCTACTGTGTTTCCTATTGGGTCCGAACAGTGAGATTGCTCAGAACAAAAGAACTGTGCTTCCTACACACACGGGCCATATCTAGTTCAATTCTGCTTAGGAACCTGACAAAAACAGTAGATCCTCTTCAGTCCAATACACGGTACATGCTGGGAACAAATGCCAGTGCTATTTGCCCTGTGTATGACAATGGGAGCACAATAGTGACTCTTCTTACCAGAAAACAACTCTTGCTCGTAGAACCAGAAACTGCATGTGATTCAACTCCATTTAGGACTGGGAAACAAACACTAGCTCGCCTTACAAGAAACACACTCTGTTTTTGAGAAACAAGCACTCTTCTACTCTACTGTGTTTCCTATGGGGTCCGAACAGTGAGCTTGCTCCGAACAAAAGAACTGTGCTTCCTACACACACGGGCCATATCTAGTTCAACTCTGCTTATGAAACTGACAAAAACAGTAGATCATCTTCAGTCCAATATACTGTACTTGCTGGGAACAGACACCAGTGCTATTTGCACTGTTTAGGGCAATGGGAGCACAATAGTTACTCTTCTTAACAGAAAAAAATTCTTGCTCGTAGGACCAGGAACTGCATGGGATTCAACTCCATTTCTGACTGGGAAACAAACACTAACTAGCTCGCCTTTCCAGAAACATACTCTGCTTTTGAGAAAAGAGCACTCTTCTACTCTACTGTGTTTCCTATGGGGTACGAACAGTGAGCTTGCTCAGAACAAAAGAACTGTGCTTCCTACACACGGGCCATATCTAGTTCAACTCTGCTTAGGAATCTGACAAGAACAGTAGCTCCTATTCAGTCCAATACACTGTACTTGCTGGGAACAGACGCGAATGCTATTTGCACTATGTATGGCAATGGGAGCGCAATAGTGACTTTCCTTACCAGAAAACAACTCTTGCTCGTACGACCAGAAACTGCATGTGATTCAACTCCATTTAGGATTGGGAAACAAACGCTAGCTCGTGTTACAAGAAACACACTCTGCTTTTGAGAAAAGAGCACTCTTCTACTCTACTGTGTTTCCTATGAGGTACGAACAGTGAGCTTGCTCAGAACAAAAGAACTGTGCTTCCTACACACACGGGCCATATCTGGTTCAACTCTGCTTAGGAAAGTCACAGGAACAGTAGCTCCTCTTCAGTCCAATACACTGTACTTGCTGGGAACAGACGCAAGTGCTATTAGAACTGTGTATGGCAATGGAGCACAATAGTGACTTTCCTAACCAGAAAACAACTCTTGCTCGTAGGACCAGAAACTGCATGTGATTCAACTCCATTTAGGACTGGGAAACAAATGCTAGCTCGCCTTAAAAGAAACACACTCTGCTTTTGAGAAATTGCACTCTTCTACTCTATTGTGTTTCCTATGGGGTCCGAACATTGAGCTTTCTCAGAACAAAAGAACTGTGCTTCCTACACACACGGCCATATCTAGTTCAATTCTGCTTAGGAACCTGACAAGAACAGGAGATTCTCTTCAGTCCATTACACTGTACATGCTGGGAACCAACGCCAATGCTATTTGCCCTGTGTATGACAATGGGAGCGCAATAGTGACTCTTCTTACCAGAAAACAACTCTTGCTCATAGGACCAGAAACTGCATGTAACCTAACTCCATTTAGGACTGGGAAACAAACACTAGCTCGCCTTAAAAGAAACACACTCTGCTTTTGAGAAAAGAGCACTCTTCTACTCTACTGTGTTTCCTATGGGATCCGAAAAGTGAGCTTTCTCAGAACAAAAGACCTGTGCTTCCTACACAGACGGGCCATATCTGGTTCAACTCTGCTTAGGAAACTGACAAGAAGAGTAGCTCCTCTTCAGTCCAATACACTGTACTTGCTGGGAACAGACGCAAGTGCTATTTGAACTGTGTATGGCAATGGGAGCGCAATAGTGACTTTCCTTACCAGAAAACATCTCTTGCTCGTAGGACCAGAAACTGCATGTGATTCAACTCCATTTAAGACTGGGAAACAAACGCTAGGTAGCCTTACAAGAAACACACTCTGCTTTTCATAAAAGAGCACTCTTCTACTCTATTGTGTTTCCTATGGGGTCCGAACAGTGAGCTTGCTCCGAAAAAAAGAACTGTGCTTCCTACACACATGGCCAGATCTAGTTCAATTCTGCTTAGGAACCTCACAAGAACAGTAGATTCTCTTCAGTCCAATACACTGTACATGCTGGGAACCAACGCCAGTGCTATTTGCCCTGTGTATGACAATGGGAGCGCAATAGTAACTCTTCTTACCAGAAAACAACTCTTGCTCATAGGAATAGAAACTGCATGTGATTCAACTGCATTTAGACTGGGAAACAAATGGTAGCTCGCCTTACAAGAAACACACTCTGCTTTTGAGAAAAGAGCACTCTTCTACTCTAATGTGTTTCTTATTGGGTCCGAACAGTGAGCTTGCTCAGAACAAATGAACTGTACTTCCTACACACGGGCCATATCTAGTTCAACTCTGCATAGGAAACAGAGAATAAAAGTAGCTCTTCTTCAGTCCAATACACTGTACATGCTGGGAACAGAAGCGAGTGCAGTTTGCACTGTGTATGGCAATGAGAGCACAATAGTGACATTCCTTACCGGAAAACAACTTTTGCTCATAGGACCAAAAACTGCATGTGATTCAACTCCATTTAGGACTGGGAAAGAAACGCTAGCTCGCCTTACGAGAAACACACTCTGCTTTTGAGAAAAGAGCACACATCTACTCTACTGTGTTTCCTATAGGGAAAGAACAGAGAGCTTGCTCAGAACAAAAGAACTGTGCTTCCTACATACACGGCCATATCTAGTTCAATTCTGCTTAGGAAACTGACAAGACCAATAGATCCTTTTCAGTCCAATACACTGTACATGCTGGGAACAGACGTGAGTGATATGTGCCCTGTGTATGACAATGGGAGCGCAATAGTGACTCTTCTTACCAGAAAACAACTCTTGCTCATAGGACCTGAAACTGCATGGGATTCAACTCCATTTGGGACTGGGAAACAAACGCTACCTCGCCTTACAAAAAACACACTCTGCTTTTGAGAAAAGAGCACTCTTCTACTCTACTGTGTTTCCTATAGGGCCAAGACAGTGAACTTGCTCAGAAAAAATGAACTGTGCTTCCTACACACAGGGGCTATATCTAGTTCATCTGTGCTTAGGAAACTGACAAGAATAGTAGCTCCTCTTCAGTCCAATACACAGTACATTCTGGGAACAAATGCCAATGCTATTTGCCCTGTGTATGTAAATGGGAGCACAATAGTGACTGTTCTTACCAGAAAACAACTCTTGCTCTTATGACCAGAATCTGCATGTGATTCAACTCTATTTAGGACTGGGAAACAAAGGCTAGCTCGCCTTACAAGAAACACACTGTGCTTTTGATAAAAGAGCACTCTTATACTCTACTGTGTTTCCTATGGGGTCCGAACAGTGAGCTTGCTCAGAACAAATGAACTGTGCTTCCTACACACACGGCCATACCTAGTTCAATTCGGCTTAGGAACCTGACATGAACAGTAGTTCCTCTTCAGTCCAATACACTGTACATGCTGGGAACAGACGCCAGTGCTATTTGCCCTGTGTATGACAATGGGAGCGCAATAGTGACTCTTCTTACCAGAAAACAACTCTTGCTCATAGGACCAGAAACTGCAGGTAACTCAACTCCATTTAGGACTGGGAAACAAACGCTAGCTCGCCTTACAAGAAACACACTCTGCTTTTGAGAAAAGAGCACTCTTCTACTCTACTGTGTTTCCTTTAAGCCCAGAACAGTCAGCTTGCTCAGAACAAAAGAACTGTGCTTCCTACACACAGGGGCCATATCTAATTCAACTCTGCTTAGGAAACTGACAAGAACAGTAGCTCCTCTTCAGTCCAATACACTGTACATGCTGGGAACAGATGCCAGTGCTATTTGCCCTGTTTATGACAATGGGAGAGCAATAGTGACTCTTCTTACCAGAAAACAACTCTTGCTCGTACGACCAGAATCTGCATGTGATTCAACTCCATTTCTGACTGGAAAACAAACACTAGCTCTCCTTTCAAGAAACACAGTCTGCTTTTGAGAGAAGAGCACTCTTCTACTCTACTGTGGTTCCTATGGTGTCGCACAGTGAGCTTTCTCAGAACAAAAGAACTGTGCTTCTTATACACACGGGCCATATCTAGTTCAACTCCTCTTAGGAAACTGAGAAGAACAGTAGCTCCTCTTCAGTCCAATACACTGTACTTGCTGGGAACAGATGCAAGTGCTATTTGCACTGTATATGTCAATGGGAATACAACAGTGACTCTTCTTCCCAGAAAACAACTCTTGCTCGAACGACCAAAAACTCCATGTGACTCAATTCCATTTAGGACTGGGAAACAAATGCTAGCACGCCTTACAAGAAACACACTCTGCTTTTGACAAAAGAGCACTCTTCTACTCTACTGTGTTTCCTATAGGGGCAGAACAATGAGCTTGCTCAGAACAAAAGAACTGTGCTTCCTACACACACGGGCCATATCTAGTTCAACTCTGCTTAGGAAACTGAAAAGAACAGTAACTCCTCTTCAGTCAAATACACTGTACTTGCTGGCAACAGACGCGAGTGCTATTTGTACTGTGTATGGCAATGGGAGCACAATAGTGACTTTCCTTACCAGAAAACAACTCTTGCTCGTAGGACAAGAAACTGCATGTGATTCAACTCCATTCAGAACTGGGAACCAACGCTAGCTTGCATCACAAGAAACACACTCTGCTTTTGAGAAAAGAGCACTCTTCTCCTCTACTGTGTTTCCTACAGGGCAGAACAGTGAGCTTGCTCAGAACAAAAGAACTGTGCTTCCTACACACACGGGCCATATCTAGTTCAACTCTGCTTAGGAAACTGACAAGAATAGTAGATCCTCTTCAGTCCAATAACTGTACTTGCTGGAAACAGACGCGAGTGTATTTGCACTGTGTATGGCAATGGGAGCACAATAGTGACTTTCCTTACTAGCAAACAACTCTTGCTGGTAGGACAAAAAACTGCATGTGATTCAACTCCATTTAGGACTGGGAAACAAACGCTAGCTTGCCTTAAAAGAAACATACTCTGCTTTTGAGAAAAGAGCACTCTTCTACTCTACTGTGTTTCCTATAGGGCCAGGACAGTGAACTTGCTCAGAAAAAAGAACTGTGCTTCCTACACAAAGGGGCCATATCTACTTCATCTCTGCTTAGGAAACTGACAAGAACAGTAGCTCTTCTTCAGTCCAATACACTGTACATGCTGGGAACAGATGCCAGTGCTATTTGCCCTGAGTATGTTAATGGGAGCGCAATAGTGACTCTTCTTACCAGAAAACAACTCTTGCTCGTACGACCAGAATCTGCATATGATTCAACTCCATTTAGGATTGGGAAACAAATGCTAGCTCGCCTTACAAGAAACACACTCTGCTTTTGAGAAAAAGCACTCTTCTACTCTACTGTGTTTCCTATGAGGTCCGAACTGTGAGCTTGCTCAGAACAAAAGAACTGTGCTTCCTAAACACGGGTCATATGTAGTTCAACTCTGCTTCGGAAACTGACAGGAACAGTACCTCCTCTTCAGTCCAATACACTGTACTTGCTGGGAACAGATGCAAGTGCTATTTGCACTGTATATGGCAATGGGATTACAACAGTGACTCTTCTTCCCAGAAAACAACTCTTGCTTGTACGACCAAAAACTCCATGTGACTCAATTCCATTTAGGACTGGGAAACAAACACTAGCTCGCCTTACAAGAAACACACTCTGCTTTTGACAAAAGAGCACTCTTCTACTCTACTGTGTTTCCTACAGGGCCAGAACAATGAGCTTGCTCAGAACAAAAGAACTGTGCTTCCTACACACAGGGGCCATATCTAGTTCAACTCTGCTTAGGAAACTGACAAGAACAGTAACTCCTGTACAGTCAAATACACTGTACTTGCTGGCAACAGAAGCGAGTGCTATTTGCACTGTGTATGGCAATTAGAGCACAATAGTGACATTGCTTACCAGAAAACAACTCTTGCTCATAGGACCAAACTGCATGTGATTCAACTCAATTTAGGACTGGGAAAGAAACGCTAGCTCGCCTTACAAGAAACACACTCTGCTTTTGAGAAAAGAGCACTCTTCTACTCTACTGTGTTTCTTATGGGGTCCTAACAGTGAGCTTGCTCAGAACAAAAGAACTGTGCTTCCTACACAAACGGGCCATATCTAGTTCAACTCTTCTTAGGAAACTGAGAAGAACAGTAACTCCTCTTCAGACCAATACACTGTACTTGCTAGAAACAGACACGAGTGCTATTTGTACTGTGAATGGCAATCGGAGCACAATACTGACTCTTCTTACCAGAAAAAAACTCTTGCTGGTAAGACCAGAAACTGCATGTGATTCAACTCCATTTAGGATTGGGAAAGAAACGCTAGCTCGCCTTACAAGAAACACACTCACCTTTTGAGAATAGGGCACACATCTACTCTACTGTGTTTCCTATGGGGTCCAAACAGTGAGCTTGCTCAGATCAAAAGAACTGTGCTTCCTACACACACGGGCCATATCTAGTTCAACTCTGCTTAGGAAACTGACAAGAACAGTAGCTCCTCTTCAGTCCAGTACACTGTACTTGCTGGGAACAGACGCCAGTGCTATTTGCACTGTGAATGGCAATGGTAGCACAATAGTGACTTTCCTTACCAGAAAACAACTCTTGCTCATAGGACCTCAAACTGCATGTGATTCAACTCCATTTAGGACTGGGAAACAAACACTAGCTCGCCTTACAAGAAACATAATCTGCTTTTGAGGAAAGAGCACTCTTCTACTCTACTGTGTTTCCTATAGGGCCAGAACAGTGAGCTTGCTGAGTACAAAAGAACTGTGCTTCCTACACACGAGCCATATCTGGTTCAACTCTGCTTAGGAAACCGACAAGAACAGTAGCTCCTCTTCAGACCAGTACACTGTACTTGCTGGAAACAGACACGAGTGCTGTTTGTACCGTGAATGGCAATCAGAGCACAATAGTGACTCTTCTTACCAGAAAACAACTCTAGCTCATAGGAACAGAAACTGTATGTGTATTTCAACTCCATTTTGGACTGGGAAACAAATGCTAGCTCGCCTTACAAGAAACACACTCTGCTTTTGAGAAAAGAGCACTCTTCTACTCTACTGTGTTTCCTATGGGGTTCGAACAGTGAGCTTGCTCAGAACAAAAGAACTGTGCTTCCTACACACATGGGCCATATCTAGTTCAACTCTGCTTAGGAAACTGACAAGAACAGTAGCTCTTCTTCAGTCCAATACACTGTACTTGCTGGGAACAGACGCGAGTGCTATTTGTACTGTGTATGGCAAAGGGAGAGCAATAGTGACTCTTCTTACCAGAAAACAACTCTTGCTCGTAGGACCAAAAACTGCATTTGATTCAACTCAATTTAGGACTGGGAAACAAACGCTAGCTCGCCTTACAAGAAAAACACTCTGCTTTTGAGAAAAGAGCACTCTTCTACTCTACTGTGTTTCCTATAGGGCCAGAACAGTGAACTTGCTCAGAAGAAAAGAACTGTGCTTCCTACACACACGGGCCATATCTAGTTCAATCTGCTTAGGAAACTGACGAGAACAGTAGCTCCTTTTCAGTCCCATACACTGCACTTGATGGGAACATACGCAAGTGCTATTTGCACTGTGCACAGCAATGGGAGCGCAATAGTTACTCTTCTTAGCAGAAAACAACTCTTGCGTGTAGGATCAAAAACAGCATGTGATTCAACTCCATTTAGAACTTGGAAACAAACGCTAGCTCGCCTTACAAGAAACACACTCTGCTTTTGAGAAAACAGCACTCTTCTACTCTACTGTGTTTCCTATAGCGCCAGAACAGTGAGCTTGCTCAGAACAAAAGAACTGTGCTTCCTACACTCACGGGTCATATCTAGTTCAATTCTACTTAGGAAACTGACAAGAACAGTAGATCCTCTTCAGTCCAATACACTGTACTTGCTTGGAACAGACGCCAGTGCTATTTGCACTGTGTATGACAATGGGAGCACAATAGTGACTCTTCCTACCACAAAACAATTCTTGCTCATAGGACCAGAAACTGCATGTGATTCAACTAAATTCAGGACTGGGAAACAAACGCTAGCTCAACTTACCAGAAACACACTCTGCTTTTGTGGAAAGAGCACTCTTCTACTCTACTGTGTTTCCTATAGGGCCAGAACAGTGAGCTTGCTGACTACAAAAGAACTGTGCTTCCTACACACATGGGCCATATCTACTTCAACTCTGCTTAGGATCCTGACAAGAATAGTAGATCCTCTTCAGTCCAATACACTATACATGGTGGGAACAGACGCCAGTGCTCTTTGCCCTGTGTATGACAATGGGAGCACAATAGTGACTCTTATTACCAGAAAAAACTCTTGCTCGTAGGACCAGAAACTGCATGTGATTCAACTCCATTTAGGACTGGGAAACAAACCTAGCTCGCCTTACAAGAAACACGCTCTGCTTTTGAGAATAGGGCACACATCTACTCTATTGTGTTTCCTATGGGGTCCGAACAGTGCGCTTGCTCAGAACAAAAGAACTGTGCTTCCTACACACACGGGTCATATCTAGCTCAACTTGCTTAGGAAACTGACAAGAACAGTAGCTCCTCTTCAGTCCAATACACTGTACTTGCTGGAAACAGACACGAGTGCTATTTGTACTGGGTATGGCAATGGGAGCGCAATAGTGACTCTTCTTACCAGAAAACAACTCTTGCTCGTAGGAACAGAAACTGCATGTGATTCAACTCCATTTAGGACTGGGAAACAAACGCTAGCTCGCCTTACAGGAAACACACTCTGCTTTTGAGGAAAGAGCACTCTTCTACTCTACTGTGTTTCCTATAGTGCCAGAACAGTGAGTTTGCTCAGAACAAATGAACTGTGCTTCCTACACACACGGGCCATATCTAATTCAATTCTGTTTAGGAAACAGACAAGAACAGTAGATCCTCTTCAGTCCAATACACTGTACTTGCTGGGAACAGACGCCAGTGCTATTTGCACTGTGTATGACAATGGGAGCACAATAGTGACTCTTCTTACCACAAAACAATTCTTGCTCGTAGGACCAGAACCTGCATGTGATTCAACTCCATTTAGGACTGGGAAACAAAGCTAGCTCGCCTTACAAGAAACACTCTCTGCTTTTGTGGAAAGAGCACTCTTCTACTCTACTGTGTTTCCTATGCGGTTCGAACAGTGAGCTTGCTCAGAACAAAAGAACTGTGCTTCCTACGCACAAAGTCCATATCTAGTTCAACTCTGCTTAGGAAATTGACGAGAAGAGTAGCTCCTCTTCAGTCCAATACACTGTACTTACTGGGAACAGACGCGAGTGCTATTTGCACTGTGTACGGCAATGGGAGCACAATAGTGACTCTTCTTACCAGAAAACAACTCTTGCTCGTAGGACCAGAAACTGCATTTGATTCAATCCACTTAGGACTGGGAAACAAACGCTAGCTCCCCTTACAAGAAACATGCTCTGCTTTTGAGAATAGGGCACACATCTTCTCTACTTTGTTTCCTATGGGATCCAAACAGTGAGTTTGTTCAGAACAAAAGAATTTTGCTTCCTACACACACGGGTAATATCTAGTTCAACTCTGCTTAGGAAACTGACAAGAACAGTAGCTCCTCTTCAGTCCAATACACTGTACTTGTTGGGAACAGACGCGAGTGCTATTTGCACTGTGTATGGCAATGGGAGACCAATAGTGACTTTCCTTACCAGAAAAAATCTCTTGCTCGTAAGACCTGAAACTGCATGTGATTCAACTCCATTTAGGACTAGGAAACAAACGCTAGCTCGCCTTACAAGAAACACACTCTGCTTTTGAGGAAAGTGCACACTTCTACTCTACTGTGTTTCCTATTGGGCCAGAACAGTGAGCTTGCTGAGTACAAAAGAACTGTGCTTCCTACACACACGAGCCATATCTAGTTCAACTCTGCTTAGGAAACTGACAAGAACAGTAGCTCCTCTTCAGACCAATACACTGTACTTGCTAGAAACAGACACGAGTGCTATTTGTACTGTGAATGGCAATCGGAGCACAATACTGACTCTTCTTACCAGAAAAAAACTCTTGCTCGTAAGACCAGAAACTGCATGTGATTCAACTCCATTTAGGATTGGGAGAGAAACGCTAGCTCGCCTTACAAGAAACACACTCACCTTTTGAGAATAGGGCACACATCTACTCTACTGTGTTTCCTATGGGGTCCAAACAGTGAGCTTGCTCAGATCAAAAGAACGGTGCTTCCTACACACACGGGCCATATCTAGTTCAACTCTGCTTAGGAAACTGATGAGAACAGTAGCTCCTCTTCAGTCCAATACACTGTACTTGCTGAGAACAGACGCGAGTGCTATTTGTACTGTGTATGGCAATGGGAGCGCAATAGTGACTCTTCTTACCAGAAAATAACTCTTGCTCGTAGGACCAGAAACTGCATGGGATTCAGCTTGATTTCTTACTGGGAAACAAACACTAGCTCGCTTTACAAGAAAAACACTCTGCTTTTGAGTAAAGAGCACTCTTCTACTCTACTGTGTTTCCTATGGGATCCGAACAGTGAGCTTGCTCAGAACAAAAGAACTGTGCTTCCTACACACACGGGCTATATCTAGTTCTACTCTGCTTAGGAAACTGATAAGAACATTAGCTCCTCTTCAGTCCAATACACTGTACTTCCTGGGAACAGACGCGAGTGCTATTTGCACTGTGTATGGCAATGGGAGCGCAATAGTGACTTTCCTTACCAGAAAGCAACTCTTTCTCGTAGGACCAAAAACTGCATGTGATTCAACTCCATTTAGGACTGGGAAACAAACGCTAGCTCGCCTTACAAGTAACACACTCTTCTTTTGAGGAAGGAGCACTCTTCTACTCTACTGTGTTTCCTTTAGCGCCAGAACAGTGAGCTTGCTCAGAACAAAAGAACTGTGCTTCCTACACACACGGCCATATCTAGTTCAATTCTGCTTAGGAAACTGACAAGAACCGTAGATCCTCTTCAGTCCAATACACTGTACTTCCTGGGAACAGAGGCGAGTGCTATTTGCACTGTGTATGACAATAGGAGCGCAATTGTGACTCTTCATACCACAAAACAACTCTTGCTCATAGGACCAAAAACTGCATGTGAATCAACTCCATTTAGGACTGGGAAACAAATGCTAGCTTGCCTTACAAGAAACACACTCTGCTTTTGAGAAAAGTGCACTCATCTACTATACTGTGTTTCCTATAGGGCCAGAACAGTGAGCTTGCTCAGAACAAAAGAACTGTGCTTCCTACACACACGGGCCATATCTAGTTCAACTCTGCTTAGGAAACTGACGAGAACAGTAGCTCCTCTTCAGTCCAATACACTGTACTTGCTGGGAACAGACGCGAGTCCTATTTGCACTGTGTACTGCAATGGATGCAAAATAGTGACTCTTCTTACCAGAAAACAACTCTTGCTCTTAGGACCTGAAACTGCATTTGATTAAAGCCACTTAGGACTGGGAAACAAACGCTAGCTCGCCTTACAAGAAACACGCTCTGCTTTTGAGAACAGGGCACACATCTACTCTACTGTGTTTTCTATGGGGTCCAAACAGTGAGCTTGCTCAGAACAAAAGAACTGTGCTTCCTACACACACGGGCCATATCTAGTTCAACTCTGCTTAGGAAACTGAAAAGAACAGTAGATCCTCTTCAGTCCAATACACTGTACTTGCTGGGAACAGATGCCAGTACTATTTGCACTGTGTATGACAATGGGAGCGCAATTGTGACTCTTCTTACCAGAAAACAACTCTTGCTCGTATGACCAGAAACTGCATGTGATTCAACTCCATTTAGGACTGGGAAACAAACGCTAGCTCGCCTTACAAGAAACACACTCTGCTTTTGAAAAAAAAAGCACTCTTCTACTCTACTGTGTTTCCTGTAGGATCAGAACAGTGAGCATGCTTAGAACAAAAGAACTGTGCTTCCTACACACACGGTCCATATCTACTTCAAGTCTGCTTAGGAACCTGACAAGAACAGTAGATCCTCTTCAGTCCAATACACTGTACATGCTGGTAACAGACGCCATTGCTATTTACCCTGTGTATGAAAATGGGAGCGCAATAGTGACTCTTCTTAACAGAAAACAACTCTTGCTCGTAGGACCAGAAACTGCAAGTGTATTTCAACTCGATTTAGGACTGGGAAACAAACGCTAGCTCGCCTTATAAGAAATACACTCTGCTTTTGAGAAAAGAGCACTCTTCTACTCTACTGTGTTTCCTCTGGGGTTCGAACAGTGAGTTTGCTCAGAACAAAAGAACTGTTCTTCCTACACACATGGGCCATATCTAGTTCAACTCTGCTTAGGAAACTGACAAGAACAGTAGATCCTCTTCAGTCCAATAAACTGTAATTGCTGGGAACAGATGCCAGTGCTATTTGCACTGTGTATGGCAATGGGAGCAAAAAAGTGTCTTCCCTTACTTGAAAGCAACTCTTGCGTGTAAGACCAAAAACTGCATGTGATTCAACTCCATTTAGGACTGGGAAACAAATGCTAGCTCGCCTTACAAGAAACAAAATCTGCTTTTGAGGAAAGAGCACTATTCTTCTCTACTGTGTTTCTTATGGTGTCCGAACAGTGTGCTTGCTCAGAACAAAAAACTGTGCTTCCTACACACACGGGCCATATCTAGTTCAACTCTGCTTAGGAAACTGACAAGAACAGTATCCTTTCTTCAGTCCAATACACTCTACTTGCTGGGAACAGACGGGAGTGTTATTTGCACTGTATGGCAAAGGGAGCGCAATAGTGACTCTTCTTATCAGAAAACAACTCTTGCTCTTAGGACCAGAAACTGCATGTGATTCAACTCCACTTAGGACTGGGAAACAAACGCTAGCTCGCCTTACAAGAAACACGCTCTGCTTTGAGAAAAGGGGACACTTCTACTCTACTGTGTTTCCTATGGGGTCCTAACAGTGAGCTTGCTCAGAACAAAAGAACTGTGCTTCCTACACACACCAGCCATATTTAGTTCAACTCTGCTTAGGAAACTGACAAGAACAGTAGATCCTCTTCAGTCCAATACACTGTACTTGCTGGGAACAGACGCCAGTGCTATTTGCACTGTGAATGACAATGGGAGCTCAATAGTGACTCTTCTTAGAAGAAAACAACTCTTGCTAGTATGACCAGAAACTGCATGTGATTCAACTCCATTTAGGACTAGGAAACAAACACTAGCTCGCCTTACAAGAAACACACTCTGCTTTTGAGAAAAGAGCACTCTTCTACTCTACTGTGTTTTCTTTAGGACCAGAACAGTGAGCTTGCTCAGAACAAAACAACTGTGCTTCCTACACACACGGGCCATATCTAGTTCAACTCTGCTTAGGAAACTGACAAGAACAGTAGCTACTCTTCAGTCCAATACACTGTACTTGCTGGGAACAGACACGAGTGCTATTTGCACTGTGTATGGCAAAGGGAGCGCAATAGTGACTCTTCTTACCAGAAAACAACTCTTGCTCGTAGGACGAAAAACTGCATTTGATTCAACTCCATTTAGGACTGGGAAACAAACCCAAGCTCACCTTACAAGAAACACACTCTGCTTTTGAGAAAAGAGCACTCTTCTACTCTACTGTGTTTCCTAAGGGGTCCGAACAGTGAGCTTGCTGAGAACAAAAGAACTGTGCTACCTACACACACGGGCCATATCTAGTTCAAGTCTGCTTAGGAAACTCAGAAGAACAGTAGCTCCTCTTCATTCCAATACACTGTACTTGCTGGGAACAGACGCGAGGGCTATTTGCACTGTGTATGGCAAAGGGAGCACAAGGGTGACTCTTCTTACCAGAAAACAACTCTTGCACTTAGGACCAGAAACTGCATGTGATTCAGCTCCATTTAGGACTGGGAAACAAACGCTAGCTCGCCTTACAAGAACCACACTCTGCTTTTTAGAAAAGAGCACTCTTCTTCTCTACTGTGTTTCTTATAGGGCCAGAACAGTGAGCTTGCTCAGAACAAAAGAACTGTGCTTCCTACACACACGGGCGATATCTAGTTTAACTCTGCTTTGGAAACTGATGAGAACAGGAGCTCCTCTGCAGTCCAATACAATGTACTTGCTGGGAACAGACACCAGTGCGATTTGCACTTTGTACGGCTATGGGAGCGCAATAGTGACTCTTCTTACCAGAAAACAACTCTTGCTTGTAGGACGAGAAACTCCATGTGATTCAACTCCATTTAGGACTGGGAAACAATCACTAGCTAGCCTTACAAGAAACACATTCTGCTTTTGAGAAAAGAGCACTCTTCTACTCTACTGTGTTTCCTGTAGTGCCAGAACAGTGAGCTTGCTCAGAACAAAAGAACAGTGCTTCCTACACACGGGCCATATCTAGTTCAACTCTGCTTAGGAAACTGACAAGAACAGTAGCTCCTCTTCAGTCCAATACACTGTACTTGCTCGGAACAGACGCCAGGGCTATTTGCACTGTGTATGGCAAATGGAGCGCAATAGTGACTCTTCTAACCAGAAAACAACTCTTGCTCGTAGGACCAGAAACTGCATGTGTATTTGAACTCCATTTAAAACTGGGAAAAAAACGCTAGGTCGCCTTACAAGAAACACACTATGCTTTTCAAAAAAGAGCACTCTTCTACTCTACTGTGTTTCCTATGTGGTTTGAAGAGTGCGCTTGCTCAGAACAAAAGAACTGTGCTTCCTACACACACGGGACATATCTAGTTCAACTCTGCTTAGGAAACTGACAAGAACAGTAGCTCCTCTTCAGTCCAATACACTGTATTTGCTGGCAACAGATGCGAGTGCTATTTGCACTGTGTACAGCAATGGGAGCACAATAGTGACTCTTCTTACCAGAAAACAACTCTTGCTCATAGGACCAGAAACTGCATGGGATTCAACTCCATTTAGGACTGGGAAACAAACGCTAGCTCGCCTTACAAGAAACACACTCTGCTTTTGAGAGAAGAGCACTCTTCTACTCTACTGTGTTTCCTATGGGGTCAGAACAGAGAGCTTGCTCAGAACAAAAGAACTGTGCTTCCTACATCCGGGCCATATCTAGTTCAACTCTGCTTAGGAAACTGACAAGAGAAGTAGCTCCTCTTCAGTCCAATACACTGTACTTGCTGGGAACAGATGCGAGTGCTATTTGCACTGTGTATGGCAAAGGGAGCACAATAGTGACTCTTCTTACCAGAAAACAACTCTTGCTCGTAAGACCAGAAACTGCATGTGTATTTCAACTCCATTTACGACTGGGAAACAAATGCTACCTTGCCTTACAAGAAACACACTCTGCTTTTGAGAAAAAAGCACTCTTCTACTCTACTGTGTTTCCTATGGGGTTCAAACAGTGAGCTTGCTCAGAACAAAAGGACTGTGCTTACTACACACACGGGCCATATCTAGTTCAACTCTGCTTAGGAAACTGACAAGAACAGTAGCTCCTCTTCAGACCAATACACTGTAATTGCGTTAAACAAACGCGAGTGCTATTTGTACTGTGTATGGCAATGGGAGCACAATAGTGACATTCCTTACCAGAAAACATCTCTTGCTCATAGGACCAAAAACTTCATGTGAATCAACTCCATTTAGAACTGGGAAATAAATGCTAGCTCACCTTACAAGAAACACACTCTGCTTTTGAGAAAAGAGCACTCTTCTACTCTACTGTGTTTCGTATAGGGCCAGCACAGTGAGCTTGCACAGAACAAAAGCAGTCTGCTTCCTACACACACAGACATATCTAGTTCAATTCAGCTTAGGAAACTGACAAGAACAGTATACCCTCTTCAGTCAAATACACTGCACATGCTGGGAACAGACACCAGTGCTATTTGCCCTCTGTATGACAATCGGAGCACAATAGTGACTCTTCTTACCAGAAAACAACTCTTGCTCGTAGGACCAGGAACTGCATGTGATTCAACTCCATTTAGGACTGGGAAACAAACCCTAGCTCGCCTTACAAGAAACATACTCTGCTTTTGATAAAAGAGCACTCATCTATTCTACTGTTTTTCCTATGGTGTCCGAACAGTGAGCTTGCTCAGAACAAAAGAACTGTGCTTCCTACACACAGGGGCCATATCTAGTTCAACTCTGTTAGGAAACTGACAAGAACAGTAGCTCCTCTTAAGTCCAATAGTCTGTACATGCAGGGAACATACGCCAGTGCTATTTGCACTGTGTATGGCAATGGGAGCGCAATAGTGACTCTTCTTACCAGAAAAAAACTCTTGCTCGTAGGACCAGAAACTGCATGTGACTCAACTCCATTTAGGACTGGGAAACAAACGCTAGCTCGCCTTACAAGAAACACCCTCTGCTTTTGAGAAAAGAGCACTCTTCTACTCTACTGTGTTTCCTATGGGGTCCGAGCAGTGAGCTTGCTCAGAACAAAAGAACTGTGCTTCCTACACACACGGGCCATATCTAGTTCAACTCTCCTTACGAAACTGACAAGAACAGTAGCTCCTCTTCAGTCCAATACACTGTACTTGCTGGAAGCAGACGCGAGTGCTATTTGCACTGTGTATGGCAAAGGGAGGGCAATAGTGACTTTCCTTACCAGAAAACAACTCTTGGTGGTAGGACCAAAAACTGCATGTGATTCAACTCCATTTAGGACTGGGAAACAAATGCTAGCTCACCTTACAAGAAACACACTCTGCTTTTGAGAAAAGAGCACTCTTCTACTCTACTGTGTTTCCTATAGGGCCAGAACAGTGAGCTTGCTCAGAAAAGGAGAACTGTGCTTCCTACACACACGAGCCACATCTAGTTCAACTCTGCTTATGAAACTGAAAAGAACAGTAGCTCCTCTTCAGTCCAATACACTGTACTTGCTGGGAACAGACGCGAGTCCTATTTGCACTGTGTACGGCAATAAGTGCACAATAGTGAATCTTCTTACCAGGAAACAACTCTTGCTCTTAGGACCAGAAACTGCATTTGATTCAATCCACTTAGGACTGGGAAACAAACGCTAGCTCGCCTTACAAGAAACATGCTCTGCTTTTGAGAATAGGGCACACATCTACTCTACTGTGTTTCCTATGGGGTCCGAACAGTGAGCTTGCTCAGAACAAAAGAACTGTGCTTCCTACACACACGGGCCATATCTAGTTCAACTCTGCTTAGGAACCTGACAAGAACTGTAGATCCTCTTCAGTCCAATACACTGTACATGCTGGTAACAGACGGCAGTGCTATTTGCCCTGTGCATGACAATGGGAGCGCAATAGTGACTCTTTTTACCAGAAAACAACTCTTGCTAGTAGGACCAGAAACTGCATGTGATTCAACTCCATTTAGGACAGGGAAACAAACACTAGCACGCCTTTCAAGAAACACACTCTGCTTTTGTGAAAAGGGCACTCTTCTACTCTGTTTTTCCTATGGGGTCCGAACAGTGAGCTTGCTCAGAACAAAAGAACTGTGCTTCCTACACACACGGCCATATCTAGTTTAATTCTGCTTAGGAACCTGACAAGAACAGTAGATCCTCTTCAGTCCAATACACTGTACATGCTGGGAACCGACGCAAATGCTATTTGCCCTGTGTATGACATTGAGAGCGCAATAGTGACTCTTCTTACCAGAAAACAGCTCCTGCTCGTAGGACCAGAAACTGCGTGGGATTCAACTCCATTTAGGACTGGGAAACAAACGCTAGCTCGCCTTACATGAAACACACTCTGCTTTTAAGAAAAGAGCACTCTTCTACTCTACTGTGTTTCCTATAGGGCCAGAACAGTGATCTTGCTCAGAACAAAAGAACTGTGCTTCCTACACACACGGGCCATATCTAGTTCAATTCTGCTTACGAAACTGACAAGAACAGTAGCCTCTCTTCAGTCCAATACACTGTACTTGCTGGGAACAGACGCGAGTGCTATTTGCACTGTGTATGGCAAAGGGAGCGCAAAATGGATTCTTCTTACCAGAAAACAAGTCTCGCTCGTAGGACCAGAAACTGCATGTGTATTTCAACTCCATTTAGGACTGGGAAACAAACGCTAGCTCGCCTTACAAGAAACACACTCTGCTTTTGAGAAAAGAGCACTCTTCTACTCTACTGTGTTTCCTATAGGACCAGAAAAGAGAGCTAGCTCAGAACAAAAGAACTGGCTTCCTACATACACGGCCATATGTAGTTCAATTCTGCATAGGAAACTGACAAGAACAAAAGATTTTTTTCAGTCCAATACACTGTACATGCTGGGAACAGACGCCAGTGCTATTTGCCCTGTGTATGGCAAAAGGAGCGCAATAGTGACTCTTCTTACCAGAAAACAACTCTTGCTCGTAGGACCAGAAACTGCATGTGATTCAACTCCATTTAGGACTGGGAAACAAAAGCTAGCTCGCCTTACAAGAAACACCCTCTGCTTTTGAGAAAAGAGCACTCTTCTACTCTACTGTGTTTCCTATGGGGTCCGAGCAGTGAGCTTGCTCAGAACAAAAGAACTGTGCTTCCTACACACACGGGCCATATCTAGTTCAACTCTGCTTACGAAACTGACAAGAACAGTAGCTCCTCTTCAGTCCAATACACTGTACTTGCTGGAAGCAGACGCTAGTGCTATTTGCACTGTGTATGGCAAAGGGAGGGCAATAGTGACTTTCCTTACCAGAAAAAAACTCTTGGTGGTAGGACCAAAAACTGCATGTGATTCAACTCCATTTAGGACTGGGAAACAAACGCTAGCTTGCCATACAAGAAACACACTCTGCTTTTGAGAAAAGAGCTCTCTTCTACTCTACTGTGTTTCCTATAGGGCCAGAAGAGTGAGCTTGCTCAGAAAAGGAGAACTGTGCTTCCTACACACACGGGCCATATCTAGTTCAACTCTGCTTATTAAACTGACAAGAACAGTAGCTCCTCTTCAGTCCAATACACTGTACTTGCTGGGAACAGACGCGAGTCCTATTTGCACTGTGTACGGCAATAAGTGCACAATAGTGAATCTTCTTACCAGGAAACAACTCTTGCTCTTAGGACCAGAAACTGCATTTGATTCAATCCACTTAGGACTGGGAAACAAACGCTAGCTCGCCTTACAAGAAACATGCTCTGCTTTTGAGAATAGGGCACACATCTACTCTACTGTGTTTCCTATGGGGTCCGAACAGTGAGCTTGATGAGAACAAAAGAACTGTGCTTCCTACACACACGGGCCATATCTAGTTCAACTCTGCTTAGGAACCTGACAAGAACAGTCATCCTCTTCAGTCCAATATACTGTACATGCTGGTAACAGACGCCAGTGCTATTTGCCCTGTGTATGACAATGGAAGCGCAATAGTGACTCTTCTTACCAGAAAACAACTCTTGCTAGTAGGACCAGAAACTGCATGTGATTCAACTCCATTCAGGACTGGGAAACAAACGCTAGCTCGCCTTACAAGAAACACACTCTGCTTTTGAGAAAAGAGCACTCTTCTACTCTACTGTGTTTCCTATGGGGTCCAAACAGAGAACTTGCTCAGAACAAAAGAACTGTTCTTCCTACACCTGGGCCATATCTAGTTCAACTCTGCTGAGGAAACTGACATGAGAAGTAGCTCCTCTTCAGTCCAATACACTGTACTTGCTGGCAACAGATGCCAGTGCTATTTTCACTGTGTATGGCAATGGGAGCGCAATAGTGACTCTTCTTACCAGGAAACAACTCTTGCTCTTAGGACCAGAAACTGCATGGGATTAAACTCCCTTTAGGACTGGGAAATAAACGCTAGCTCGCCTTACAAGAAACACACTCTGCTTTTGAGAAAAGAGCACTCTACTACTCTACGGTGTTTCCTATAGTGCCAGAACATTGAGCTTGCTCAGAACTAAAGAACTGTGCTTCCTACACACACGGGCCATATCTACTTCAACTCTGCTTAGGAAACTGACAAGAACAGTAGCTTCTCTTCAGTTCAATACACTGTACATGCTGGGAACAGACGCGAGTGCTATTTGCACTGTGTACAGCAATGGGAGCACAATAGTGACTCTTCTTACCAGAAAACAACTCTTGCTCATAGGACCAGAAACTGCATGTGTTTCAACTCCATTTAGGACTGGGAAACAAATGCTAGCTCACCTTACAAGAAACACACTCTGCTTTTGAGAAAAGAGCAATCTTCTATTCTATTGTGTTTCCCATGGTGTCTGAACAGAGAGCTTGCTAAGAACAAAAGAACTGTGCTTCCTATATCCGGGCCATATCTACTTCAACTCTGCTTAGGAAACTGACAAGAGAAGTAGCTCCTCTTCAGTCCAATACACTGCAGTTGCAAGGAACAGACGCCAGTGCTATTTGCCATGTGTATGACAATGGGAGCGCAATAGTGACTCTTCTTACCCGAAAAAACTCTTGCTCGTAAGACCAGAAAATGCATGTGATTCAACTCTATTTAGGACTGGGAAACAAACGCTAGCTCGCCTTACAAGAAACACACTCTGCTTTTGAGAAAAGAGCACTCTTCTACTCTACTGTGTTTTCTATGGGGTCCAAACAGTGAGCTTGCTCAGAACAAAAGAACTGTGCTTTCTACACACACGGGCCATATCTAGTTCAATTCTGGTTAGGAAACTGACAAGAACAGTAGCTCCTCTTCAGTCCAATACACTGTACTTGCTGGTAAGAGAAGCGAGGGCTATTTGCACTATGTATGGCAAAGGGAGCACAATAGTGACTCTTCTTACCAGAAAACAAGTCTTGCTCGTAGGACCAGAAACTGCATGTGTATTTCAACTCCATTTAGGACTGGGAAACAAACGCAAGCTCGCCTTACAAGAAACACACTCTGCTTTTGAGAAAAGGGCACTCTTCTACTCTACTGTGTTTCCTATAGGGCTAGAACAGTGACCTTGCTCAGAACAAAAGAACTGTGCTTCCCACACACACGGGCCATATCAAGTTCAATTCTCCTTAGGAAAATGACAAGAACAGTATCCTCTCTTCAGTCCAATACACTCTACTTGCTGGGAACAGACGTGAGTGCTATTTGCACTGTTTATGGCAAACGGAGCGCAATAGTGACTCTTCTTACCAGAAAACAACTCTTGCTCTTAGGACCAGAAACTGCATGTTATTCAACTCCACTTAGGACTGGGAAACAAATGCTAGCTCGCCTTACAAGAAACACGCTCTGCTTTGAGTAAAGGTCACACTTCTACTCTACTGTGTTTCCTATAGGGTCCGAACAGAGAGCTTTCTCATAACAAAAGAACTGTGCTTCCTACACACACGGGCCATATCTAGTTCAACTATGCTTAGGAAACTGACAAGAACAGTAGATCCTCTTCAGTCCAATACAATGTACTTGCTGGGAACAGACACCAGTGGTATTTGCACTGTGAATGACAAAGGGAGCACAATAGTCACACTTCTTACCAAAAACAACTCTTGCTCGTAGGACCAGAAACTGCATGTGATTCAACTCCATTTAGGACTCGGAAACAAACGCTAGCTTTCCTTACAAGAAACACACTCTGCTTTTGAGAAAAGAGCACTCTTCTACTCTACTGTGTTTCCTGTAGGGCCAGAACAGTGAGCTTGCTCAGAACAAAAGAACTGTGCTTCCAGGACACGGGCCATATCTAGTTCAATTCTGCATAGGAAACTGACAAGAACAGTAGCTCCTCTTCCGTCCAATACGCTGTACTTGCTGGGAACAGACGCTAGTGCTATTTGCACTGTTTATGGCAATGGGAGCGCAATAGTGACTCTTCTTACCGGAAAACAACTCTTGCTCATAAGACCAAAAACTGCATTTGATTCCACTCCATTTAGGACTGGGAAACAAACCCTAGCTTGCCTTACAAGAAACACACTCTGCTTTTGAGAAAAGAGCACTCTTCTACTCTACTGTGTTTCCAATGGTGTCCGAACAGTGAGCTTGGTCAGAACAAAAGAACTGTGCTTCCTACACACACGGGCCATATCTAGTTCAACTCTGCTTAGGAAAATCACAAGAACAGTAGCTCCTCTTCAATCCAATACACTGTACTTGGTGGGAACAGACGCTAGTGCTATTTGCACTGTGTATGGCAATAAGTGCACAATAGTGAATCTTCTTACCAGGAAACAACTCTTGCTCTTAGGACCAGAAACTGCACTTGATTCAATCCACTTAGGACTGGGAAACAAACGCAAGCTTGACTTACAAGAAACACGCTCTGCTTTTGAGAATAGGGCACACATCTACTCTACTGTGTTTCCTATGGGGTCCGAACAGTGAGCTTGCTGAGAACAAAAGAACTGTGCTTCCTACACACACGGGCCATATCTAGTTCAACTCTGCTTAGGAACCTGACAAGAACAGGAGATCCTCTTCAGTCCAATACACTGTACATGCTGGTAACAGACGCCAGTGCCATTTGCCCTGTGTATGACAATGGGAGCGCAATAGTGACTCTTCTTACCAGAAAACAACTCTTGCTCGTAGGACCAGAAACTGCATGTGATTCAACTCCATTTAGGACTGGGAAACAAATGCTAGCTCACCTTACAAGAAATACATTCTGCTTTTGAGAAAAGAGCATTCTTCTACTCTACTGTGTTTCCTATAGGGCCAGAACAGTGAGCTTCCTCAGAACAAAAGAACTCTGATTCCTACACACACATGCCATATCTAGTTCAACTCTGCTTAGGAAACTGACAAGAACAGTAGCTCCTCTTCAGTCCAATACACTGTACTGGCTGGGAACAGACGCGAGTGCTATTTTTACTGTGTATGGCAATGGGAGCGCCATAGTGACTCTTCTTACCAGAAAACAACTCTTGCTCGTAGGACCAAAAACTGCATTTGATTCAACTCCATTTAGGACTGGGAAACAAACACTAGCTAGACTTACAAGAAACACACTCTGCTTTTGAGAAAAGAGCACTCCTCTACTCTACTGTGTTTCCTATAGGGCCAGAACAGTGAGCTTGCTCAGAACAAAAGAACTGTGCTTCCTACACACATGGGCCATATCTAGTTCAATTCTGCTTACGAAACTGACAAGAACAGTAGCCTCTCTTCAGTCCAATACACTGTACTTGCTTGGAACAGATGCGAGTGCTATTTGCACTGTGTATGGCAAAGGGATCGCAAAATGGACTCTTCTTAGCAGAAAACAACTCTCGCTCATAGGACCAGAAAATGCACGTGTATTTCAACTTCATTTAGGACTGGGAAACAAACGCTAGCTCGCCTTACGAGAAACACTTTCTGCTTTTGAGAAAAGAGCACTCTTCTACTCTACTGTGTTTCCTATAGTTCCAGAACAGTGAGCTTGCTCAAACAAAAGAACTGTGCTTCCTACACACACGGGCCATATCTATTTCAACTCTGCTTAGGAAACTGACAAGAAGAGTAGCTCCTCTTCAGTCCAATACACTGTACTTGCTGGGAACAGACGCGAGTGCTATTTGCACTGTGAACAGCAATGGGAGCACAATAGTGACTCTTCTTACCAGAAAACAACTCTTGCTCTTAGGACCAGAAACTGTATGTGATTCAACTCCATTTAGGACTGGGAAACAAACACTAGCTCGCCTTACAAGAAACACAGTCTTCTTTTTGAGTAAAGAGCACTCTTCTACTCTACTGTGTTTTCTATGGGGTCCGAACAGTGAGCTTGCTGAGAACAAGAGAACTGTGCTTCCTACACACTCACGCCATATCTAATTCAACTCTGCTTAGGAAAATGACATGAACAGTAGCTCCTCTTCAGTCAAATACACTGTACTTGCTGGGAACAGATGTGAGTGCTATTTGCACTGTGTATAGCAATGGGAGCACAATAGTGACTTTCCATACCAGAAAACAACTCTTGCGTGTAGGACCAGAAACTGCATGTGATTCAACTCCATTTAGGACTTGGAAACAAACGCTAGCTCCCCTTACAAGAAACACACTCTGCTTTTGAGAAAACAGCACTCTTCTACTCTACTGTGTTTCCTGTAGGGCCAGAACAGTGAGCTTGCTCAGAACAAAAGAACTGTGCTTCCTAGACACAGGCCATATCTAGTTCAATTCTGCATAGGAAACTGACAAGAACAGTAGCTCCTCTTCAGTCCAATACACTGTACTTGCTGGGAACAGACGCTAGTGCTATTTGCACTGTGTATGGCAATGGGAGCGCAATAGTGACTCTTCTTACCGGAAAACAACTCTTGCTCATAAGACTAAAAACTGCATTTGATTCCACTCCATTTAGGACTGGGAAACAAACCCTAGCTTGCCTTACAAGAAACACACTCTGCTTTTGAGAAAAGAGCACTCTTCTACTCTATTGTGTTTCCAATGGTGTCCGAAGAGTGAGCTTGCTGAGAACAAAAGAACTGTTCTTCCTACACACACGGGCCATATCTAGTTCAACTCTGCTTAGGAAACTCACAAGAACAGTAGCTCCTCTTCAATCCAATACACTGTACTTGGTGGGAACAGACGCTAGTGCTATTTGTACTGTGTATGGCAATAAGTGCACAATAGTGAATCTTCTTACCAGGAAACAACTCTTGCTCTTAGGACCAGAAACTGCACTTGATTCAATCCACTTAGGACTGGGAAACAAACGCAAGCTCGCCTTACAAGAAACACGCTCTGCTTTTGAGAATAGGGCACACATCTACTCTACTGTGTTTCCTATGGGGTCCGAACAGTGAGCTTGCTGAGAACAAAAGAACTGTGCTTCCTACACACACGGGCCATATCTAGTTCAACTCTGCTTAGGAACCTGACAAGAACAGTAGATCCTCTTCAGTCCAATACACTGTACATGCTGGTAACAGACGCCAGTGCCATTTGCCCTGTGTATGACAATGGGAGCGCAATAGTGACTCTTCTTACCAGAAAACAACTCTTGCTCATAGGACCAGAAACTGCATGTGATTCAACTCCATTTAGGACTGGGAAACAAATGCTAGCTCACCTTACAAGAAATACACTCTGCTTTTGAGAAAAGAGCATTCTTCTACTCTACTGTGTTTCCTATAGGGCCAGAACAGTGAGCTTCCTCAGAACAAAAGAACTGTGCTTCCTACACACACGTGCCATATCTAGTTCAACTCTGCTTAGGAAACTCACAAGAACAGTAGCCTCTCTTCAGTCCAATACACTGTACTTCCTGGGAAAGAGGCGAGTGCTATTTGCACTGTGTATGGCAAAGGGAACGCAAAATGGACTCTTCTTAGCAGAAAACAACTGTCGCTCGTAGGACCAGAAAATGCAAGTGTATTTCAACTTCATTTAGGACTGGGAAACAAACGCTAGCTCGCCTTACAAGAAACACACTCTGCTTTTGAGAAAAGAGCACTCTTCTACTCTACTGTGTTTCCTATGGGGTCCATACAGAGAACTTGCTCAGAACAAACGAACTGTGCTTCCTACACTTGGGCCATATCTAGTTCATCTCTGCTGAGGAAACTGACAAGAGAAGTAGCTCCTCTTCAGTCCAATACACTGTACTTGCTGGCAACAGATGCCAGTGCTATTTGCACTGTGTATGGCAAAGGGAGCTCAATAGTGACTTTCCTTACCAGAAAGAAACTCTTGCTCGTAGGACCAAAAATTGCATGTGATTCAACTCCATTTAGGACTGGGAAACAAACACTAGCTTGCCTTAGGAGAAACACTTTCTGCTTTTGAGAAAAGAGCACTCTTCTACTCTACTGTGTTTCCTATAGGGCCAGAATAGTGAGCTTGCTCAGAACAAAAGAACTGTGCTTCCTACACACACGGGCCATATCTATTTCAACTCTGCTTAGGAAACTGACAAGAAGAGTAGCTCCTCTTCAGTCCAATACACTGTACTTGCTGGGAACAGACGCGAGTGCTATTTGCACTGTGAACAGCAATGGGAGCACAATAGTGACTCTTCTTACCAGAAAACAACCCTTGCTCTTAGGACCAGAAACTGCATGTGATCAAACTCCATTTAGGACTGGGAAACAAACACTAGCTCGCCTTACGAGAAACACAGTCTTCTTTTTGAGTAAAGAGCACTCTTCTACTCTACTGTGTTTTCTATGGGGTCCGAACAGTGAGCTTGCTGAGAACAAAAGAACTGTGCTTCCTACACACTCACGCCATATCTAATTCAACTCTGCTTAGGAAAATGATATGAACAGTAGCTCCTCTTCAGTCAAATACACTGTACTTGCTGGGAACAGATGTGAGTGCTATTTGCACTGTGTATGGCAATGGGAGCGCAATAGTGACTTTCCATACCAGAAAACAACCCTTGCGTGTAGGACCAGAAAGTGCATGTGATTCAACTCCATTTAGGACTTGGAAACAAACGCTAGCTCCCCTTACAAGAAAAACACTCTGCTTTTGAGAAAACAGCACTCCTCTACTCTACTGTGTTTCCTATAGCGCTAGAACAGTGAGCTTGCTCAGAACAAAAGAACTGTGCTTCCTACACACACGGGCCATATCTAGTTCAACTCTGCTTAGGAAACTGACAAGAACAGTAGATCCTCTTCAGTCCAATACACTGTACTTGCTGGGAACAGACGCGAGTGCTATTTGCACTGTGAACAGCAATGGGAGCACAATAGTGACTCTTCTTACCAGAAAACAACTCTTGCTCTTAGGACCAGAAACTGCATGTGATTCAACTCCATTTAGGACTGGGAAACAAACACTAGCTCGCCTTACTAGAAACAAACTCTGCTTTTGAGGAAAGAGTACTCTTCTACTCTACTGTGTTTCCAGTAGGGCCAGAACAGTGAGCCTGCTGAGAAGAAAAGAACTGTGCTTCCTACACACACGGGCCATATCTAGTTCAACTCTGCTTAGGAAACTGACAAGAACAGTAGCTCCTCTTCAGTCCAATACACTGTAATTGTTGGGAACAGACGCGAGTGCTATTTGCACTGTGTATGGCAAAGGGAGCGCAATAGTGACTCTTCTTACCAGAAAACAACTCTTGCTCGTAGGACCAGAAACTGCATGTGTATTTCAACTCCATTTAGGACTGGGAAACAAATGCTAGCTCGCCTTACAAGAAACACACTCTGCTTTTGAGAAAAGAGCACTCTTCTACTCTACTGTGTTTCCTATGGTGTTCGAACAGTGAGCTTGCTCAAAACAAAAGAACTGTGCTTCCTACACACACGGGCCATATCTAGTTCAACTCTGCTTAGGAAAATGACAAGAACATTAGCTCCTCTTCAGGCCAATACACTGTACTTGCTGGGAACAGATGCGAGGGCTATTTGTACTGTGTATGGCAATGGGAGCGCAATAGTGACTTTCCTTACCAGAAAACAAGTCTTGCGTGTAGGACCAAAAACTGCATTTGATTCAACTCCATTTAGGACTGGGAAACAAACCCTAGCTTGCCGTACAAGAAACACACTCTGCTTTTGAGAAAGAGCACTCTTCTACTCTACTGTGTTTCCTGTGGGGTCCGAACAGTGAGCTTGCTGAGAACATAAGAACTGTGCTTCCTACACACACGGGCCATATCTAGTTCAACTCTGCTTAGGAAACTCACAAGAACAGTAGCTCCTCTTCAGTCCAATACACTGTACTTGCTGGGTACTGACGCGAAGGCTATTTGCACTGTGTACGGCAATGGGAGTGCAATAGTGACTCTTCTTACCAGAAAACAACTCTTGCTCGTAGGACCAGAAACTGCATGTGATTTACTCCATTTAAAACTGGGAAACAAACACTAGATTACCTTACAAGAAACACTTTCTGCTTTTGAGAAAAGAGCACTCTTCTACTCTACTGTGTTTCCTATAGGGCCAGAACAGTGAGCTTGCTCAGAACAAAAGAACTGTGCTTCCTACACACACGGGCCATATCTAGTTCAACTCTGCTTAGGAAACTGACAAGAACAGTAGCTGCTCTTCAGTCCAATACACTGTACTTGCTGGGAACAGACGCGAGTGCTATTTGCACTGTGAACAGCAATGGGAGCACAATAGTTACTCTTCTTACCAGAAAACAACTCTTGCTCTTAGGACCAGAAACTGCATGTGATTCAACTCCATTTAGGACAGGGAAACAAACACTAGCTCGCCTTACTAGAAGCACATTCTACTTTTGAGGAAAGAGCACTTTTCTACTCTACTGTGTTTCCTATAGGGCAAGAACAGTGAGCTTGCTGAGAACAAAAGAACGGTGCTTCCTACACACACGGGCCAATCTAGTTCAACTCTGCTTAGGAACCTGACAAGAACAGTAGATCCTCCTCAACCCAATACACTGTAATTGCTGGGAACAGACGCGAGTACTATTTGCACTGTGTATGGCAATGGGAGCACAATAGTTACTTTACTTACCAGAAAAATCTCTTGCTCATAGGACCAGAAACTGCATGTGATTCAACTCCATTTAGGACTGGGAAACAAACGCTAGCTCGCCTTACAAGAAACACACTCTGCTTTTGAGGAAAGAGCACTCTTCTACTCTACTGTGTTTCCTATAGGGCCAAAACAGTGAGCTTGCTGAGAACAAAAAAACTGTGTTTCCTACCCGCATGGGCCATATCTAGTTCAACTCTGCTTAGGAACCTGACAAGAACAGTAGATCCGCTTCAGTCCAATACACTGTACATGCTGGGAACACACGCCAGTGCTATTTGCCCTGTGTATGGCAAAGGGAGCGCAATAGTGACTCTAATAACCAGAAAACAACTCTTGCTCATAGGACCAAAAACTGCATGTGTATTTCAACTCCATTTAGAACTGGGAAACAAATGCTAGCTCGCCTTACAAGAAACACACTCTGCTTTTGAGAAAAGAGCACTCTTCTACTCTACATTGTTTTCTATGGGGTTCGAAGAGTGAGCTTGCTCAGAACAAAAGAACTGTGCTTCCTACACAGGGGCCATATCTAGTTCAACTCTGCTTAGGAAACTGACAAGAACAGTAGCTCCTCTTCAGTCCAATACACTGTACTTGCTGGGAACAGACGCGAGTGCTATTTGCACTGTGTATGGCAACGGGAGCGCAATAGTGACTTTCCTTACCAGAAAACAACTCTTGCTCCTAAGACCAGAAACTGCATGTGATTCAACTCCATTTAGGATTGTGAAACAAACGCTCGCTTGCCTTACACGAAACACACTTTGCTTTTGAGAATAGGGCACACATCTACTCTACTGTGTTTCCTATGGGGTCCAAACAGTGTGCTTGCTCCGATCAAAAGAACTGTGCTCCCTACACACACGGGTCATATCTAGGTCAACTCAGGTTAGGAACCTGACAAGAACAGTAGATCCTCTTCAGTCCAATACACTGTACATGCTGGGAAGAGAAACCAGTGCTATTTGCCCTGTGTATGACAATGGGAGCACAATAGTGACTCTTCTTACCAGAAAAAACTCTTGCTTGTAGGACCAGAAACTGCATGTGATTCAACTCAATTTAGGACTGGGAAACAAACGCTAGCTCGCCTTACAAGAAACACACTCTGCTTTTGAGAATAGAACACTCTTCTGCTCTACAGTGTTTCCTATAGGGCGAAAACAGTGAGCTTGCTCAGAACAAAAGAACTGTGCCTCCTACACACACGGGCCATATCTAGTTCAACTCTGCTTAGGAAACTGATGAGAACAGTAGCTCCTCTTCAGTCCAATAAACTGTACTTACTGGGAACAGACGCGCGTGCTATTTGCACTTTGTATGGCAATGGGAGCGCAATAGTGACCCTTCTTACCAGAAAACAACTCTTGCTCGTAGGACCAAAAACTGCATTTAATTCAACTCCTGTTAGGACTGGGAAACAAACGCTAGCTCTCCTTACAAGAAACACACTCTGGTTTTGAGAAAAGTGCACTCTTCTACTCTACTGTGTTTCTTATAGGGCCAGAACAGTGAGCTTGCTCAGAACAAAAGAACTGTGCTTCCTACACACACGGGCCATATCTCGTTCAACTCTGCTTAGGAAACTGACAAGAACAGTAGCTCCTCTTCAGTCCAATACACTGTACTTGCTGGGAACAGACGCGAGTGCTATTTGCACTGTGTATGGCAAAGGGAGCGCAATAGTGACTCTTCTTACCAGAAAACAACTCTAGCTCATAGGACCAGAAACTGCATGTGTATTTCAAATCCATTTTGGACTGGGAAACAAATGCTAGCTCGCCTTACAAGAAACACACTCTGCTTTTTAGAAAAGAGCACTCTTCTACTCTACTGTGTTTCCTATGGGGTTCGAACAGTGAGCTTGCTCAGAACAAAAGAACTGTGCTTCCTACACACACAGGCCATATCTAGTTCAACTCTGCTTAAGAAACTGACAAGAACAGTAGCTACTCTTCATCCAATACAATGTACTTGCTGGGAACAGACGCGAGTGCTATTTGAACTGTGTATGGCAATGGGAGCGCAATAGTGACTCTTCTTACCAGAAAACAACTCTTGCTCGTAGGACCTGAAACTGCATGTGATTCATCTCCATTTAGGACTGGAAAACAAACGCTAGCTTGCCTTACAAGAAACACACTCTACTTTTGAGGAAAGAGCACTCTTCTACTCTACTGTGTTTCCTATAGGGTCAGAACAGTGAGCTTGCTGAGTACAAAAGAACTGTGCTTCCTACACACAGGGGCCATATCTAGTTCAACTCTGCTTAGGAACCTGACAAGAACAGTAGATCCTCTTCAGTCCAATACACTGTACATGCTGGGAAGAGAAACCAGTGCTATTTGCCCTGTGTATGACAATGGGAGCGCAATAGTGACTCTTCTTTCCAGAAAAAACTCTAGCTCGTAGGACCAGAAACTGCATGTGATTCAACTCAATTTAGGACTGGGAAACAAATGCTAGCTCCGCTTACAAGAAACACACTCTGCTTTTGAGAAATAAGCACTCTTACACTCTACTGTGTTTCCTATGGTATCCGAACAGTGAGCTTGCTCAGAACAAAAGAACTGTGCTTCCTACACACACGGGCCATATCTAGTTCAACTCTGCTTAGGAAACTGACAAGAACAGTAGCTCCTCTTCAGTCCAATACACTGTACTTGCTGGGAACAGACGCGAGTGCTATTTGCACTGTGTACGGCAATGGGAGCACAATAGTGACTCTTCTTACCAGAAAACAACTCTTGCTCGTAGGACCAGAAACTGCATGGGATTCAACTCCATTTTTGACTGGGAAAAAAACGCTAGATTGCCTTACAAGAAACACACTCTGCTTTTGAGAAAAGAGCACCTTTCTTCTCTACTGTGTTTCCTATGGGGTCCAAAGAGAGAACTTGCTCAGAACAGAAGAACTGTCCTTCCTACACCCGGACCATATCTAGTTCAACTCTGCTTAGGAAACTGACAAGAGAAGTAGCTCCTCTTCAGTCCAATACACTGTACTTGCTGGGAACAGACGCCAGTGCTATTTGCACTGTGTATGACAATGGGAGCGTAATAGTGACTCTTCTTACCAGAAAACAACTCTTGCACGTAGGACCAGAAATTGCATGTGATTCAACTCCATTTAGGATTGGGAAACAAACACTAGCTCACCTTAAAAGAAACACGCTCTGCTTTTGAGAATAGGGCACACATCTACTCTACTGTGTTTTCTATGGGGTCCAAACAGTGATCTTGCTCAGAACAAAAGAACTTTGCTTCCTACACACACGGGTCATATCTAGTTCAACTCTGCTTAGGAAACTGACGAGAACAGTAGCTCCTCTTCAGTCCAATACACTGTACTTGCTGGGAACAGACGCGAGTGCTATTTGCACTGTGTATGGCAATGGGAGCACAATAGTGAGTCTTCTTACCAGAAAACAACTCTTGCTCGTAGGACCAGAAACTGCATGGGATTCAACTCGATTTCTTACTGGGAAACAAACACTAGCTCGCTTTACAAGAAAAACACTCTGCTTTTGAGAAAAGAGCACTCTTCTACTCTACTGTGTTTCCTATGGGATCCGAACAGTGAGCGTGCTCAGAACAAAAAAAACTGTGCTTCATACACACACGGGCCATATCTAGTTCTACTCTGCTTAGGAAACTGACAAGAACAGTAGCTCCTTTTCAGTCCAATACACTGTACTTCCTGGGAACAGACGCGAGTGCTATTTGCACTGTGTATGGCAATGGGAGCGCAATAGTGACTTTCCTTACCAGAAAACAACTCTTGCTCGTAGGACCAAAAACTGCATGTGATTCAACTCCATTATGGACTGGGAAACAAACGCTAGCTCGCCTTACAAGTAACACACTCTGCTTTTGAGGAAGGAGCACTCTTCTACTCTACTGTGTTTCCTTTAGTGCCAGAACAGTGAGCTTGCTCAGAACAAAAGAACTGTGCTTCCTACACACACGGCCATATCTAGTTCAATTCTGCTTAGGAAACTGAAAAGAACAGTAGATCCTCTTCAGTCCAATACACTGTACTTCCTGGGAACAGAGGCGAGTGCTATTTGCACTGTGTATGACAATAGGAGCGCAATTGTGACTCTTCATACAACAAAACAACTCTTGCTCATAGGACCAAAAAACTGCATGTCATTCAACTCCATTTAGGACTGGGAAACAAACGCTAGCTCGCCTTACAAGAAACACACTCTGCTTTTGAGAAAAGTGCACTCTTCTACTATACTGTGTTTCCTATAAGGCCAGAACAGTGAGCTTGCTCAGAACAAAAGAACTGTGCTTCCTACACACACGGGTCATATCTAGTTCAACTCTGCTTAGGAAACTGACAAGAACAGTAGCTCCTCTTCAGTCCAATACACTGTACTTGCTGGGAACAGACGCGAGTGCTATTTGCACTGTGTATGGCAATGGGAGCGCAATAGTGACTTTCCTTACCAGAAAACAACTCTTGCTCTTAAGACCAGAAACTGCATGTGATTCAACTCCATTTAGGATTGGGAAACAAACGCTAGCTCGCCTTACAAGAAACACACTCTGCTTTTGAGAATAAGGCACACATCTACTCTACTGTGTTTCCCGTGGGGTCCAAACAGTGTGCTTGCTCAGATCAAAAGAACTGTGCTTCCTACAGACACGGGTCATATCTACTTCAACTCTGCTTAGGAACCTGACAAGAACAGTAGATATTCTTAAGTCCAATACACTGTACATGCCGGGAAGAGAAACCAGTGCTATTTGCCCTGTGTATGACAATGGGAGTACAATAGTGACTCTTCTTACCAGAAAAAACTCTTGCTCGTAGGACCAGAAACTCATGTGATTCAACTCAAGTTAGGACTGGGAAACAAAGGCTAGCTCGCCTTACAAGAAACACACTCTGCTTTTGAGAATAGAACACTCTTCTACTCTACAGTGTTTCCTATAGGGCGAGAACAGTGAGCTAGCTCAGAACAAAAGAACTGTGCTTCCTACACACATGGGCCATATCTAGTTCAACTCTGCTTAGGAAACTGATGAGAACAGTAGCTCCTCTTCAGTCCAATACACTGTACTTACTGGGAATAGACGCGCGTGCTATTTGCTCTTTGTATGGCAATGGGAGCGCAATAGTGACTCTTCTTACCAGAAAACAACTCTTGCTCGTAGGACCAAAAACTGCATTTGATTCAACTTCTGTTAGGACTGGTAAACAAACGCTAGCTCGCCTTACAAGAAACACACTCTGGTTTTGAGAAAAGAGCACTCTTCTACTCTACTGTGTTTCTTATAGGGCCAGAACAGTGAGCTTTCTCAGAACAAAAGAATTGTGCTTCCTACACACACGGTCCATATCTAGTTCAACTCTGTTTAGGAAACTGACAAGAACAGTTCCTCCTCTTCAGTCCAATACACTGTACTTGCTGGGAACAGACGCGAGTGCTATTTGCACTGTGTACTGCAATGGATGCAAAATAGTGACTCTTCTTACCAGAAAACAACTCTTGCTCTTAGGACCTGAAACTGCATTTGATTCAACCCACTTAGGACTAGGAAACAAACGCTAGCTTGCCTTACAAGAAACACGCTCTGCTTTTGAGAATAGGGCACACATCTATTCTACTGTGTTTTCTATGGGGTCCAAACAGTGAGCTTGCTCAGAACAAAAGAACTGTGCTTCCTACACACACGGGTCATATCTAGTTCAACTCTGCTTAGGATACTGACAAGAACAGTAGTTCCTCTTCAGCCCAATACACTGTATTTGCCGGGAACAGACGCGAGTGCTATTTGCACTGTGTATGGCAATGGGAGCACAATAGTGACTCTTCTTACCAGAAAACAACTCTTGCTCGTAGGACCAGAAACTGCATGTGATTCAACTCCATTTAGGACTGGGAAACAAACGCTAGCTCGCCTTACAAGAAACACACTCTGCTTTTGAGGAAAGAGCACTCTTCTACCCTACTGTGTTTCCTATAGGGCCAGAACAGTGAGCTTGCTGAGAACAAAAAAACTGTGTTTCCTACCCTTCACGGGCCATATCTAGTTCAACTCTGCTTAGGAACCTGACAAGAACAGTAGATCCTCTTCAGTCCAATACACTGTACATGCTGGGAACAGACGCAAGTGCTATTTGCACTGTGTATGACAATAGGAGCGCAATTGTGACTCTTCATACCACAAAACAACTCTTGCTCATAGGACCAAAAACTGCATGTGAATCAACTCCATTTAGGACTGGGAAACAAACGCTACTTCGCCTTACAAGAAACACACTCTGCTTTTGAGAAAAGTGCACACTTCTACTATACTGTGTTTCCTATAGGGCCAGAACAGTGAGCTTGCTCAGAACAAAAGAACTGTGCTTCCTACACACATGGGCCATATCTAGTTCAACTCTGCTTAGGAAACTGACAAGAACAGTAGATCCTCTTCAGTCCAATACACTGTACTTGCTGGGAACAGACACGAGTGCTATTTGCACTGTGTATGACAATAGGAGCGCAATTGTGACTCTTCATACCACAAAACAACTCTTGCTCATAGGACCAAAAACTGCATGTGAATCAACTCCATTTAGGACTGGGAAACAAACGCTACTTCGCCTTACAAGAAACACACTCTGCTTTTGAGAAAAGTGCACTCTTCTACTATACTGTGTTTCCTATACGCCAGAACAGTGAGCTTGCTCAGAACAAAAGAACTGTGCTTCCTACACACATGGGCCATATCTAGTTCAACTCTGCTTAGGAAACTGATGAGAACAGTAGCTCTTCTTCAGTCCAATACACTGTACTTGCTGCGAACAGACGCGAGTGCTATTTGCACTGTGTACTGC
The DNA here is from genome assembly GCF_949786415.1 of Peromyscus eremicus. Lineage (NCBI taxonomy): Eukaryota > Metazoa > Chordata > Mammalia > Rodentia > Cricetidae > Peromyscus > Peromyscus eremicus. The sequence continues at coordinate 133,828 of NW_026735031.1, read as the reverse complement.
AATGGATGCAAAATAGTGACTCTTCTTACAAGAAAACAACTCTTGCTCTTAGGACCTGAAACTGCATGTGATTCAACTCCATTTAGGACTGGGAAACAAACGCTAGCTCGCCTTACAAGAAACACACTCTGCTTTTGAGGAAAGAGCACTCTTCTACCCTACTGTGTTTCCTATAGGGCCAGAACAGTGAGCTTGCTGAGAACAAAAAAACTGTGTTTCCTACCCTTCACGGGCCATATCTAGTTCAACTCTGCTTAGGAACCTGACAAGAACAGTAGATCCGCTTCAGTCCAATACACTGTACATGCTGGGAACAGACGCCAGTGCTATTTGCCCTGTGTATGGTAAAGGGAGCGCAATAGTGACTCTTCTAACCAGAAAACAACTCTTGCTCATAGGACCAAAAACTGCATGTGTATTTCAACTCCATTTAGAACTGGGAAACAAATGCTAGCTCACCTTACAAGAAACACAATCTGCTTTTGAGAAAAGAGCACTCTTCTACTCTACATTGTTTCCTATGGGGTTCGAAGAGTGAGATTGCTCAGAACAAAAGAACTGTGCTTCCTACACACGGGCCATATCTAGTTCAACTTTGCTTAGGAAACTGACAAGAACAGTAGCTCCTCTTCAGTCCAATACACTGTACTTGCTGGGAACAGACGCGAGTGCTATTTGCATTGTGTATGGCAATAAGTGCACAATAGTGAATCTTCTTACAAGGAAACAACTCTTGCTCTTAGGACCAGAAACTGCATTTGATTCAATCCACTTAGGACTGGGAAACAAACGCTAGCTTGCCTTACAAGAAACACGCTCTGCTTTTAAGAATAGGGTACACATCTTCTATACTGTGTTTCCTATGGGGTCCAAACAGTGTGCTTGCTCAGAACAAAAGAACAGTGCTTCCGACACACACGGGTCATATCTAGTTCAACTCTGCTTAGGAACCTGACAAGAACAGTAGATACTCTTCAGTCCAATACACTGTACATGCTGGGAAGAGAAACCAGTGCTATTTGCCTTGTGTATGACAATGGGAGCACAATAGTGACTCTTCTTACCAGAAAAAACTCTTGCTCGTAGGACCAGAAACTGCATGTGATTCAACTCAATTTAGGACTGGGAAACAAATGCTAGCTCGCCTTACAAGAAACACACTCTGCTTTTCAGAATAGAACACTCTTCTACTCTACAGTGTTTCCTATAGGGCAAGAACAGTGAGCTTGCTCAGAACAAAAGAACTGTGCTTCCTACACACACGGGCCATATCTAGTTCAACTCTGCTTAGGAAACTGATGAGAACAGTAGCTCCTCTTCAGTCCAATACACTGTACTTACTGGGAACAGACGCGCGTGCTATTTGCACTTTGTATGGCAATGGGAGCGCAATAGTGACTCTTCTTACCAGAAAACAACTCTTGCTCGCAGGACCAAAAACTGCATTTGATTCAACTCCTGTTAGGACTGGGAAACAAACGCTAGCTCGCCTTACAAGAAACACACTCTGGTTTTGAGAAAAGGGCACTCTTCTACTCTACTGTGTTTCTTATATGGCCAGAACAGTGAGCTTGCTCAGAACAAAAGAACTGTGCTTCCTACACACACGGTCCATATCTAGTTCAACTCTGCTTAGGAAACTGACAAGAACAGTAGCTCCTCTTCAGTCCAATACACTGTACTTGCTGGGAAGAGACGCGAGTGCTATTTGCACTGTGTATGGCAATGGGAGCGCAGTAGTGACTCTTCTTACAAGAAAACATCTCTAGCTCATAGGACCAGAAACTGCATGTGTATTTCAAATCCATTTTGGACTGGGAAACAAATGCTAACTCGCCTTACAAGAAACACACTCTGCTTTTGAGAAAACAGCACTCTTCTACTCTACTGTGTTTCCTATGGGGTTCGAAAAGTGAGCTTGCTCAGAACAAAAGAACTGTGCTTCCTACACACACGGGCCATATCTAGTTCAACTCTGCTTAGGAAACTGACAAGAACAGTAGCTCCTCTTCAGTCCAATACACTGTACTTGCTGGGAACAGACGCGAGTGCTATTTGTACTGTGTATGGCAATGGGAGCGCAATAGTGACTATTCTTACCAGAAAACAACTCTTGCTCCTAGGACCTGAAACTGCATGTGATTCATCTCCATTTAGGACTGGGAAAGAAATGCTAGCTTGCCTTACTAGAAACACACTCTGATTTTGAGGAAAGAGCACTCTTCTACTCTACTGTGTTTCCTATAGGGTCAGAACAGTGAGCTTGCTGAGTACAAAAGAACTGTGCTTCCTACACACAGGGGCCATATCTAGTTCAACTCTGCTTAGGAACCTGACAAGAACAGTAGATCCTCTTCAGTCCAATACACTGTACATGCTGGGAAGAGAAACCAGTGCTATTTGCCCTGTGTATGACAATGGGAGTGCAATAGTGACTCTTCTTACCAGAAAAAACTCTTGCTCCTAGGACCAGAAACTGCATGTGATTCAACTCAATTTAGGACTGGGAAACAAACGCTAGCTCCCCTAACAAGAAACACACTCTGCTTTTGAGAAATAAGCACTCTTATACTCTACTGTGTTTCCTATGGGATCCGAACAGTGAGCTTGCTCAGAACAAAAGAACTGCGCTTCCTACACACACGGGCCATATCTAGTTCAACTCTGCTTAGGAAACTGACAAGAACAGTAGCTCCTCTTCAGTCCAATACACTGTACTTGCTGGGAAGAGACGCGAGTGCTATTTGCACTGTGTATGGCAATGGGAGCGCAGTAGTGACTCTTCTTACCAGAAAACAACTCTTGCTCGTAGGACCAGAAACTGCATGGGATTCAACTCCATTTATGACTGGGAAAAAAACGCTAGATTGCCTTACCAGAAACACACTCTGCTTTTGAGAAAAGAGCACCTTTCTTCTCTACTGTGTTTCCTATGGGGTCCAAAGAGAAAACTTGCTCAGAACAGAAGAACTGTCCTTCCTACACCCGGGCCATATCTAGTTCAACTCTGCTTAGGAAACTGACAAGAGAAGTAGCTCCTCTTCAGTCCAATACACTGTACTTGTTGGGAACAGACGCCAGTGCTATTTGCACTGTGTATGACAATGGGAGCATAATAGTGACTCTTCTTACCAGAAAACAACTCTTGCTCGTAGGACCAGAAATTGCATGTGATTCAACTCCATTTAGGACTGGGAAACAAACGCTAGCTCACCTTAAAAGAAACACGCTCTGCTTTTGAGAATAGGGCACACATCTACTCTACTGTGTTTTCTATGGGGTCCAAACAGTGAGCTTGCTCAGAACAAAAGACCTGTGCTTCCTACACACACGGGTCATATCTAGTTCAACTCTGCTTAGGAAACTGACAAGAACAGTAGCTCCTCTTCAGCCCAATACACTGTAATTGCTGGGAACAGACGCGAGTGCTATTTGCACTGTGTATGGCAATGGGAACACAATAGTTACTTAACTTACCAGAAAAAACACTTGCTCATAGGACCAGAAACTGCATGTGATTCAACTCCATTTAGGACTGGGAAACAAACGCTAGCTCACCTTACAAGAAACACACTCTGCTTTTGAGGAAAGAGCACTCTTCTACTCTACTGTGTTTCCTATAGGGCCAGAACAGTGAGCTTGCTGAGAACAAAAAAACTGTGTTTCCAAACCGCACGGGCCATATCTATTTCAACTCTGCTTAGGAACCTGACAAGAACAGTAGATCCTCTTCACTCCAATACACTGTACATGCTGGGAACAGACGCCAGTGCTATTTGCCCTGTGTATGGCAAAGGGAGCGCAATAATGACTCTTCTAACCAGAAAACAACTCTTGCTCATAGGACCAAATACTGCATGTGTATTTCAACTCCATTTAGAACTGGGAAACAAATGCTGGCTCGCCTTACAAGAAACACACTCTGCTTTTGAGAAAAGAGCACTCTTCTACTCTACAGTGTTTCCTATGGGGTTCGAAGAGTGAGATTGCTCAGAACAAAAGAACTGTGCTTCCTACACACGGGCCATATCTAGTTCAACTCTGCTTAGGAAACTGACAAGAACAGTAGCTCCTCTTCAGTCCAATACACTGTACTTGCTGGGAACAGACGCGAGTGCTATTTGCACTGTGTATGGCAATAAGTGCACAATAGTGAATCTTCTTACCAGGAAACAACTCTTGCTCTTAGGACCAGAAACTGCATTTGATTCAATCCACTTAGGACTGGGAAAAAAACGCTAGCTTGCCTTACAAGAAACACGCTCTGCTTTTGAGAATAGGGTACACATCTTCTATACTGTCTTTCCTATGGAGTGCAAACAGTGAGCTTGCTCAGAACAAAAGAACTGTGCTTCCTACACACACGGGTCATATCTAGTTTTACTCTGCTTAGGAAACTGACAAGAACAGTAGCTCCTCTTCAGTCCAATACACTGTAATTGTTGGGAACAGACACCAGTGCTATTTGCCCTGTGTATGACAATGGGAGCACAAAAGTGACTCCTCTTACCAGAAAACAACTCTTGCTCCTAGGAACAGAAACTCCTCGTGATTCAACTCCATTTAGGACTGGGAAACAAACGCTAGCTCGCCTTACAAGAAACACACTCTGCTTTTGAGAAAGGAGGACTCTTCTGCTCTACTGTGTTTTCTATGGGGTCTGAACAGTGAGCTTGCTGAGAACAAAAGAACTGTGCTTCCTACACACACGGGCCATATCTAGTTCAACTGTGCTTAGGAAACTGACAAGAACAGTAGATCCTCTTCAGTCCAATACACTGTACTTGCTGGGAACAGATGCCAGTGCTATTTGCACTGTGTATGACAATGGGAGCGCAATAGTGACTCTTCCTACCAGAAAACAACTCTTGCTCGTATGACCAGAAACTGCATTTGATTCAACCCACTTAGGACTGGGAAACAAACGCTAGCTCGCCTTACAAGAAACACACTCTGCTTTTGAGAAAGGAGCACTCTTCTGCTCTACTGTGTTTTCTATGGGGTCTGAACAGTGAGCTTGCTGAGAACAAAAGAACAGTGCTTCCTACACACACGGGCCATATCTAGATCAACTCTGCTTAGGAAACTGACAAGAACAGTAGATCCTCTTCAGTCCAATACCCTGTAATTGCTGGGAACAGACGCGAGTGCTATTTGCACTGTGTATGGCAAAGGGAGCGCAATAGTGACTATTCTTACCAGAAAACAACTCTTGCTCATAGGACCAGAAACTGCATGTGTGTTTCAACTCGATTTAGGACTGGGAAACAAACATTAGCTCGCCTTATAAGAAACACACTCTGCTTTTGAGAAAAGAGCACTCTTCTACTCTACTGTGTTTCCTCTGGGGTTCGAACAGTGAGCTTGCTCAGAACTAAAGAACTGTGCTTCCTACACACAGGGGCCATATCTAGATCAACTCTGCTTAGGAAACTGACAAGAACAGTAGATCCTCTTCAGTCCAATACCCTGTAATTGCTGGGAACAGACGCGAGTGCTATTTGCACTGTGTATGGCAAAGGGAGCGCAATAGTGACTCTTCTTACCAGAAAACAACTCTTGCTCGTAGGACCAAATACTGCATTTGATTCACCTCCATTTAGTACTGGGAAACAAATGCTAGCTAGCCTTACAAGAAACACACTCTGCTTTTGAGAAAAGAGCACTCTTCTACTCTACTGTGTTTCCTATAGGGCCAGAACAGTGCGCTTGCTCAGAACAACAGAACTGTGCTTCCTACACACACGGGCCATATCTAGTTCAATTCTGGTTAGGAAACTGACAAGAACAGTTGCCTCTCTTCGGTCCAATACACTGTACTTGCTGGGAACAGACGAGATTGCTATTTGCACTGTGTATGGCAAATGGAACACAAAATGGACTCTTCTTACCAGAAAACAACTCTTGCTCGTAGGACCAGAAACTGCATGTGTATTTCAACTCCATTTAGGAGTGGGAAACAAACGCTAGCTCACCTTTCAAGAAACACACTCTGCTTTTGAGAAAAGAGCACTTTTCTACTCTACTGTTTTTCCTATAGGGCCAGAACAGTGAGCTTGCTCAGAACTAAAGAACTGTGCTTCCTACACACACGGGCCATATCTAGTTCAACTCTGCTTAGGAAACTGACAAGAACAGTAGATCCTCTTCAGTCCAATACACTGTACTTTCTGGGAACAGACGCCAGTGCTATTTGCACTGTGAATGTCAATGGGAGCGCAATAGTGACTCTTCTTACCAGAAAACAACTCTTGCTAGTAGGACCAGAAACTGCATGTGATTCAACTCCATTCAGGACTAGGAAACAAACGCTAGCTCCTCTTACAAGAAACACACTCTGCTTTTGAGAAAAGAGCACTCTTCCACTCTACTGTGTTTTCTATAGGACCAGAACAGTGAGCTTGCTCAGAACAAAAGAACTGTGCTTCCTACACACACGGGCCATATCTAGTTCAACTCTGCTTAGGAAACTGACAAGAACAGTAGCTACTCTTCAGTCCAATACACTGTGCTTGCTGGGAACAGACGCGAGTGCTATTTGCACTGTGTATGGCAAAGGGAGCACAATAGTGACTCTTCTTACCAGAAAACAACTCTTGCTCGTAGGACGAAAAACTGCATTTGATTCAACTCCATTTAGGACTGGGAAACAAACCCAAGCTCGCCTTACAAGAAACACACTCTGCTTTTGAGAAAAGAGCACTCTTCTACTCTATGTGTTTCCTATGGGGTCCTAACAGTGAGCTTGCTGAGAACAAAAGAACTGTGCTTCCTACACACACGGGCCATATCCAGTTCAACTCTGCTTAGGAAACTCAGAAGAACAGTAGCTCCTCTTCAGTCCAATACACTGTACTTGCTGGGAACAGACGCGAGGGCTATTTTCACTGTGTATGGCAAAGGGAGCACAATAGTGACTCTTCTTACCAGAAAACAACTCTTGCTCTTAGGACCAGAAACTGCATGTGATTCAGCTCCATTTAGGACTGGGAAACAAACGCTAGCTTGCCTTACAAGAAACACACTCTTCTTTTTAGAAAAGAGCACTCTTCTACTCTACTGTGTTTCCTATAGTGCCAGAACAGTGAGCTTGCTCAGAAAAAAAGAACTGTGCTTCCTACACACACGGGCCATATCTAGTTCAATTCTGGTTAGGAAACTGAAAAGAACAGTAGCCTCTCTTCAGTCCAATACACTGTACTTGCTGGGAACAGACGCGAGTGCTATTTGCACTGTGTATGGCAAATGGAACGCAAAATGGACTCTTCTTACCAGAAAACAACTCTTGCTCGTAGGACCAGAAACTGCATGTGTTTTTCAACTCCATTTAGGAGTGGGAAACAAATGCTAGCTCACCTTTCAAGAAACACACTCTGCTTTTGAGAAGAGAGCACTCTTCTACTCTACTGTGTTTCCTATGGGATCCGAACAGTTAGCTTGCTCAGAACAAAAGAACTGTGCTTCCTACACACACGGACCATATCTAGTTCTACTCTGCTTAGGAAACTGACAAGAACAGTAGCTCCTCTTCAGTCCAATACACTGTACTTGCTGGGAACAGACGCCAGTGCTATTTGCACTGTGTATGAATATGGGAGCGCAATAGTGACTCTTCTTACCAGAAAACAACTCTTGCTCGTAGGACCAGAAACTGCATGTGATTCAACTCCATTTAGGACTGGGAACCAAACACTAGCTCTCCTTACAAGAATCACACTCTGCTTTTGAGAAAAGAGCACTCTTTCACTCTACTGTGTTTTCTGTAGGGCCAAAACAGAGAGCTTGCTCAGAACAAAAGAAATGTGCTTCCTACACACACGGGTCATATCTAGTTCAACTCTGCTTAGGAATCTGACTAGAACAGTAGATCCTCTTCAGTCCAATACACTGTACATGCTGGGAACAGACGCCAGTGCTATTTGCCCTGTGTATGACAATGGGAGCGCAATAGTGACTCTTCTTACCAGAAAACAACTCTTGGTCCTAGGACCAGAAACTGCATGGAATTCAACTCCATTTAGGACTGGTAAACAAACGCTAGCTCGCCTTACAAGAAACACACTCTGCTTTTGAGAAAAGAGCACTCTTCTACTCTACAGTGTTTCCTATAGTGCCAGAACAGTGAGCTTGCTCAGAACAAGAGAACTGTGCTTCCTATACACACGGGCCATATCTAGTTCAACTCTGCTTAGGAAACTGACAAGAACAGTAGCTCCTCTTCAGTCCAATACACTGTACTTGCTGGGAACAGATGCGAGTGCTATTTGCACTGTGTATGGCAATGGGAGCGCAATAGTGTCTTTCCTTACTTGAAAGCAACTCTTGCGTGTAAGACCAAAAACTACATGTGATTCAAGTCCATTTAGCACTGGGAAACAAACGCTAGCTCGCCTTACAATAAACAAAATCTGCTTTTGAGGAAAGAGCACTATTCTACTCTACTGTGTTTCCTATGGTGTCTGAACAGTGAGCTTGCTCAGAACAAAAGAACTGTGCTTCCTACACACACGGGCCATATCTAGTTCAACTCTGCTTAGGAAACTGACAAGAACAGTATCCTTTCTTCAGTCCAATACACTCTACTTGCTGGGAACAGACGCGAGTGCTATTTGCACTGTGTATGGCAAAGGGAGCGCAATAGTGACTCTTCTTATCAGAAAACAACTCTTGCTCTTAGGACCAGAAACTGCATGTGATTCAACTCCACTTAGGACTGGGAAAAAAACGCTAGCTCGCCTTACTAGAAATACGCTCTGCTTTGAGAAAAGGGGACACTTCTACTCTACTGTGTTTCCTATGGGGTCCTAACAGTGAGCTTGCTCAGAACAAAAGAACCGTGCTTCCTACACACACCTGCCATATCTAGTTCAACTCTGCTTAGGAAACTGACAAGAACAGTAGATCCTCTTCAGTCCAATACACTGTACTTGCTGGGAACAGACACGAGTGCTATTTGCACTGTGTATGACAATAGGAGCGCAATTGTGACTCTTCATACCACAAAACAACTCTTGCTCATAGGACCAAAAACTGCATGTGAATCAACTCCATTTAGGACTGGGAAACAAACGCTACTTCGCCTTACAAGAAACACACTCTGCTTTTGAGAAAAGTGCACTCTTCTACTATACTGTGTTTCCTATAGGGCCAGAACAGTGAGCTTGCTCAGAACAAAAGAACTGTGCTTCCTACACACATGGGCCATATCTAGTTCAACTCTGCTTAGGAATCTGATGAGAACAGTAGCTCTTCTTCAGTCCAATACACTGTACTTGCTGGGAACAGACGCGAGTGCTATTTGCACTGTGTACTGCAATGGATGCAAAATAGTGACTCTTCTTACAAGAAAACAACTCTTGCTCTTAGGACCTGAAACTGCATGTGATTCAACTCCATTTAGGACTGGGAAACAAACGCTAGCTCGCCTTACAAGAAACACACTCTGCTTTTGAGGAAAGAGCACTCTTCTACCCTACTGTGTTTCCTATAGGGCCAGAACAGTGAGCTTGCTGAGAACAAAAAAACTGTGTTTCCTACCCTTCACGGGCCATATCTAGTTCAACTCTGCTTAGGAACCTGACAAGAACAGTAGATCCGCTTCAGTCCAATACACTGTACATGCTGGGAAGAGACGCCAGTGCTATTTGCCCTGTGTATGGTAAAGGGAGCGCAATAGTGACTCTTCTAACCAGAAAACAACTCTTGCTCATAGGACCAAAAACTGCATGTGTATTTCAACTCCATTTAGAACTGGGAAACATATGCTAGCTCACCTTACAAGAAACACAATCTGCTTTTGAGAAAAGAGCACTCTTCTACTCTACATTGTTTCCTATGGGGTTCGAAGAGTGAGATTGCTCAGAACAAAAGAACTGTGCTTCCTACACATGGGCCATATCTAGTTCAACTTTGCTTAGGAAACTGACAAGAACAGTAGCTCCTCTTCAGTCCAATACACTGTACTTGCTGGGAACAGACGCGAGTGCTATTTGCATTGTGTATGGCAATAAGTGCACAATAGTGAATCTTCTTACAAGGAAACAACTCTTGCTCTTAGGACCAGAAACTGCATTTGATTCAATCCACTTAGGACTGGGAAACAAACGCTAGCTTGCCTTACAAGAAACACGCTCTGCTTTTAAGAATAGGGTACACATCTTCTATACTGTGTTTCCTATGCGGTCCAAACAGTGTGCTTGCTCAGAACAAAAGAACTGTGCTTCCTACACACACGGGCCATATCTAGTTCAACTCTGCTTAGGAAACTGATGAGAACAGTAGCTCCTCTTCAGTCCAATACACTGTACTTACTGGGAACAGACGCGCGTGCTATTTGCACTTTGTATGGCAATGGGAGCACAATAGTGACTCTTCTTACCAGAAAACAACTCTTGCTCGCAGGACCAAAAACTGCATTTGATTCAACTCCTGTTAGGACTGGGAAACAAACGCTAGCTCGCCTTACAAGAAACACACTCTGGTTTTGAGAAAAGAGCACTCTTCTACTCTACTGTGTTTCTTATAGGGCCAGAACAGTGAGCTTGCTCAGAACAAAAGAACTGTGCTCCCTACACACACGGTCCATATCTAGTTCAACTCTGCTTAGGAAACTGACAAGAACAGTAGCTCCTCTTCAGTCCAATACACTGTACTTGCTGGGAAGAGACACGAGTGCTATTTGCACTGTGTATGGCAATGGGAGCACAGTAGTGACACTTCTTACCAGAAAACATCTCTAGCTCATAGGACCAGAAACTGCATGTGTATTTCAAATCCATTTTGGACTGGGAAACAAATGCTAACTCGCCTTACAAGAAAAACACTCTGCTTTTGAGAAAACAGCACTCTTCTACTCTACTGTGTTTCCTATGGGGTTCGAAAAGTGAGCTTGCTCAGAACAAAAGAACTGTGCTTCCTACACACACGGGCCATATCTAGTTCAACTCTGCTTAGGAAACTGACAAGAACAGTAGCTCCTCTTCAGTCCAATACACTGTACTTGCTGGGAACAGACGCGAGTGCTATTTGTACTGTGTATGGCAATGGGAGCACAATAGTGACTCTTCTTACCAGAAAACAACTCTTGCTCCTAGGACCTGAAACTGCATGTGATTCATCTCCATTTAGGACTGGGAAAGAAATGCTAGCTTGCCTTACTAGAAACACACTCTGCTTTTGAGGAAAGAGCACTCTTCTACTCTACTGTGTTTCCTATAGGGTCAGAACAGTGAGCTTGCTGAGTACAAAAGAACTGTGCTTCCTACACACAGGGGCCATATCTAGTTCAACTCTGCTTAGGAACCTGACAAGAACAGTAGATCCTCTTCAGTCCAATACACTGTACATGCTGGGAAGAGAAACCAGTGCTATTTGCCCTGTGTATGACAATGGGAGTGCAATAGTGACTCTTCTTACCAGAAAAAACTCTTGCTCCTAGGACCAGAAACTGCATGTGATTCAACTCAATTTAGGACTGGGAAACAAACGCTAGCTCCCCTAACAAGAAACACACTCTGCTTTTGAGAAATAAGCACTCTTATACTCTACTGTGTTTCCTATGGGATCCGAACAGTGAGCTTGCTCAGAACAAAAGAACTGCGCTTCCTACACACACGGGCCATATCTAGTTCAACTCTGCTTAGGAAACTGACAAGAACAGTAGCTCCTCTTCAGTCCAATACACTGTACTTGCTGGGAAGAGACGCGAGTGCTATTTGCACTGTGTATGGCAATGGGAACGCAGTAGTGACTCTTCTTACCAGAAAACAACTCTTGCTCGTAGGACCAGAAACTGCATGGGATTCAACTCCATTTATGACTGGGAAAAAAACGCTAGATTGCCTTACCAGAAACACACTCTGCTTTTGAGAAAAGAGCACCTTTCTTCTCTACTGTGTTTCCTATGGGGTCCAAAGAGAAAACTTGCTCAGAACAGAAGAACTGTCCTTCCTACACCCGGGCCATATCTAGTTCAACTCTGCTTAGGAAACTGACAAGAGAAGTAGCTCCTCTTCAGTCCAATACACTGTACTTGTTGGGAACAGACGCCAGTGCTATTTGCACTGTGTATGACAATGGGAGCATAATAGTGACTCTTCTTACCAGAAAACAACTCTTGCTCGTAGGACCAAAATTGCATGTGATTCAACTCCATTTAGGACTGGGAAACAAACGCTAGCTCACCTTAAAAGAAACACGCTCTGCTTTTGAGAATAGGGCACACATCTACTCTACTGTGTTTTCTATGGGGTCCAAACAGTGAGCTTGCTCAGAACAAAAGACCTGTGCTTCCTACACACACGGGTCATATCTAGTTCAACTCTGCTTAGGAAACTGACAAGAACAGTAGCTCCTCTTCAGCCCAATACACTGTAATTGCTGGGAACAGACGCGAGTGCTATTTGCACTGTGTATGGCAATGGGAACACAATAGTTACTTAACTTACCAGAAAAAACACTTGCTCATAGGACCAGAAACTGCATGTGATTCAACTCCATTTAGGACTGGGAAACAAACGCTAGCTCACCTTACAAGAAACACACTCTGCTTTTGAGGAAAGAGCACTCTTCTACTCTACTGTGTTTCCTATAGGGCCAGAACAGTGAGCTTGCTGAGAACAAAAAAACTGTGTTTCCAAACCGCACGGGCCATATCTATTTCAACTCTGCTTAGGAACCTGACAAGAACAGTAGATCCTCTTCACTCCAATACACTGTACATGCTGGGAACAGACGCCAGTGCTATTTGCCCTGTGTATGGCAAAGGGAGCGCAATAATGACTCTTCTAACCAGAAAACAACTCTTGCTCATAGGACCAAATACTGCATGTGTATTTCAACTCCATTTAGAACTGGGAAACAAATGCTGGCTCGCCTTACAAGAAACACACTCTGCTTTTGAGAAAAGAGCACTCTTCTACTCTACAGTGTTTCCTATGGGGTTCGAAGAGTGAGATTGCTCAGAACAAAAGAACTGTGCTTCCTACACACGGGCCATATCTAGTTCAACTCTGCTTAGGAAACTGACAAGAACAGTAGCTCCTCTTCAGTCCAATACACTGTACTTGTTGGGAACAGACGCGAGTGCTATTTGCACTGTGTATGGCAATAAGTGCACAATAGTGAATCTTCTTACCAGGAAACAACTCTTGCTCTTAGGACCAGAACCTGCATTTGATTCAATCCACTTAGGACTGGGAAAAAAACGCTAGCTTGCCTTACAAGAAACACGCTCTGCTTTTGAGAATAGGGTACACATCTTCTATACTGTCTTTCCTATGGAGTGCAAACAGTGAGCTTGCTCAGAACAAAAGAACTGTGCTTCCTACACACACGGGTCATATCTAGTTTTACTCTGCTTAGGAAACTGACAAGAACAGTAGCTCCTCTTCAGTCCAATACACTGTAATTGTTGGGAACAGACACCAGTGCTATTTGCCCTGTGTATGACAATGGGAGCACAAAAGTGACTCCTCTTACCAGAAAACAACTCTTGCTCCTAGGAACAGAAACTCCTCGTGATTCAACTCCATTTAGGACTGGGAAACAAACGCTAGCTCGCCTTACAAGAAACACACTCTGCTTTTGAGAAAGGAGGACTCTTCTGCTCTACTGTGTTTTCTATGGGGTCTGAACAGTGAGCTTGCTGAGAACAAAAGAACTGTGCTTCCTACACACACGGGCCATATCTAGTTCAACTGTGCTTAGGAAACTGACAAGAACAGTAGATCCTCTTCAGTCCAATACACTGTACTTGCTGGGAACAGATGCCAGTGCTATTTGCACTGTGTATGACAATGGGAGCGCAATAGTGACTCTTCCTACCAGAAAACAACTCTTGCTCGTACGACCAGAAACTGCATTTGATTCAACTCACTTAGGACTGGGAAACAAACGCTAGCTCGCCTTACAAGAAACACACTCTGCTTTTGAGAAAGGAGCACTCTTCTGCTCTACTGTGTTTTCTATGGGGTCTGAACAGTGAGCTTGCTGAGAACAAAAGAACAGTGCTTCCTACACACACGGGCCATATCTAGATCAACTATGCTTAGGAAACTGACAAGAACAGTAGATCCTCTTCAGTCCAATACCCTGTAATTGCTGGGAACAGACGCGAGTGCTATTTGCACTGTGTATGGCAAAGGGAGCGCAATAGTGACTATTCTTACCAGAAAACAACTCTTGCTCATAGGACCAGAAACTGCATGTGTGTTTCAACTCGATTTAGGACTGGGAAACAAACATTAGCTCGCCTTATAAGAAACACACTCTGCTTTTGAGAAAAGAGCACTCTTCTACTCTACTGTGTTTCCTCTGGGGTTCGAACAGTGAGCTTGCTCAGAACTAAAGAACTGTGCTTCCTACACACACGGGCCATATCTAGATCAACTCTGCTTAGGAAACTGACAAGAACAGTAGATCCTCTTCAGTCCAATACCCTGTAATTGCTGGGAACAGACGCGAGTGCTATTTGCACTGTGTATGGCAAAGGGAGCTCAATAGTGACTCTTCTTACCAGAAAACAACTCTTGCTCGTAGGACCAAATACTGCATTTGATTCACCTCCATTTAGTACTGGGAAACAAATGCTAGCTAGCCTTACAAGAAACACACTCTGCTTTTGAGAAAAGAGCACTCTTCTACTCTACTGTGTTTCCTATAGGGCCAGAACAGTGCGCTTGCTCAGAACAACAGAACTGTGCTTCCTACACACACGGGCCATATCTAGTTCAATTCTGGTTAGGAAACTGACAAGAACAGTTGCCTCTCTTCGGTCCAATACACTGTACTTGCTGGGAACAGACGAGATTGCTATTTGCACTGTGTATGGCAAATGGAACACAAAATGGACTCTTCTTACCAGAAAACAACTCTTGCTCGTAGGACCAGAAACTGCATGTGTATTTCAACTCCATTTAGGAGTGGGAAACAAACGCTAGCTCACCTTTCAAGAAACACACTCTGCTTTTGAGAAAAGAGCACTTTTCTACTCTACTGTTTTTCCTATAGGGCCAGAACAGTGAGCTTGCTCAGAACTAAAGAACTGTGCTTCCTACACACACGGGCCATATCTAGTTCAACTCTGCTTAGGAAACTGACAAGAACAGTAGATCCTCTTCAGTCCAATACACTGTACTTTCTGGGAACAGACGCCAGTGCTATTTGCACTGTGAATGTCAATGGGAGCGCAATAGTGACTCTTCTTACCAGAAAACAACTCTTGCTAGTAGGACCAGAAACTGCATGTGATTCAACTCCATTCAGGACTAGGAAACAAACGCTAGCTCCTCTTACAAGAAACACACTCTGCTTTTGAGAAAAGAGCACTCTTCCACTCTACTGTGTTTTCTATAGGACCAGAACAGTGAGCTTGCTCAGAACAAAAGAACTGTGCTTCCTACACACACGGGCCATATCTAGTTCAACTCTGCTTAGGAAACTGACAAGAACAGTAGCTACTCTTCAGTCCAATACACTGTGCTTGCTGGGAACAGACGCGAGTGCTATTTGCACTGTGTATGGCAAAGGGAGCACAATAGTGACTCTTCTTACCAGAAAACAACTCTTGCTCGTAGGACGAAAAACTGCATTTGATTCAACTCCATTTAGGACTGGGAAACAAACCCAAGCTCGCCTTACAAGAAACACACTCTGCTTTTGAGAAAAGAGCACTCTTCTACTCTATGTGTTTCCTATGGGGTCCTAACAGTGAGCTTGCTGAGAACAAAAGAACTGTGCTTCCTACACACACGGGCCATATCCAGTTCAACTCTGCTTAGGAAACTCAGAAGAACAGTAGCTCCTCTTCAGTCCAATACACTGTACTTGCTGGGAACAGACGCGAGGGCTATTTTCACTGTGTATGGCAAAGGGAGCACAATAGTGACTCTTCTTACCAGAAAACAACTCTTGCTCTTAGGACCAGAAACTGCATGTGATTCAGCTCCATTTAGGACTGGGAAACAAACGCTAGCTTGCCTTACAAGAAACACACTCTTCTTTTTAGAAAAGAGCACTCTTCTACTCTACTGTGTTTCCTATAGTGCCAGAACAGTGAGCTTGCTCAGAAAAAAAGAACTGTGCTTCCTACACACACGGGCCATATCTAGTTCAATTCTGGTTAGGAAAATGAAAAGAACAGTAGCCTCTCTTCAGTCCAATTCACTGTACTTGCTGGGAACAGACGCGAGTGCTATTTGCACTGTGTATGGCAAATGGAACGCAAAATGGACTCTTCTTACCAGAAAACAACTCTTGCTCGTAGGACCAGAAACTGCATGTGTATTTCAACTCCATTTAGGAGTGGGAAACAAATGCTAGCTCACCTTTCAAGAAACACACTCTGCTTTTGAGAAGAGAGCACTCTTCTACTCTACTGTGTTTCCTATGGGATCCGAACACTTAGCTTGCTCAGAACAAAAGAACTGTGCTTCCTACACACACGGACCATATCTAGTTCTACTCTGCTTAGGAAACTGACAAGAACAGTAGCTCCTCTTCAGTCCAATACACTGTACTTGCTGGGAACAGACGCCAGTGCTATTTGCACTGTGTATGAATATGGGAGCGCAATAGTGACTCTTCTTACCAGAAAACAACTCTTGCTCGTAGGACCAGAAACTGCATGTGATTCAACTCCATTTAGGACTGGGAACCAAACACTAGCTCTCCTTACAAGAATCACACTCTGCTTTTGAGAAAAGAGCACTCTTTCACTCTACTGTGTTTTCTGTAGGGCCAAAACAGAGAGCTTGCTCAGAACAAAAGAAATGTGCTTCCTACACACACGGGTCATATCTAGTTCAACTCTGCTTAGGAATCTGACTAGAACAGTAGATCCTCTTCAGTCCAATACACTGTACATGCTGGGAACAGACGCCAGTGCTATTTGCCCTGTGTATGACAATGGGAGCGCAATAGTGACTCTTCTTACCAGAAAACAACTCTTGGTCCTAGGACCAGAAACTGCATGGAATTCAACTCCATTTAGGACTGGTAAACAAACGCTAGCTCGCCTTACAAGAAACACACTCTGCTTTTGAGAAAAGAGCACTCTTCTACTCTACAGTGTTTCCTATAGTGCCAGAACAGTGAGCTTGCTCAGAACAAGAGAACTGTGCTTCCTATACACACGGGCCATATCTAGTTCAACTCTGCTTAGGAAACTGACAAGAACAGTAGCTCCTCTTCAGTCCAATACACTGTACTTGCTGGGAACAGATGCGAGTGCTATTTGCACTGTGTATGGCAATGGGAGCGCAATAGTGTCTTTCCTTACTTGAAAGCAACTCTTGCGTGTAAGACCAAAAACTACATGTGATTCAAGTCCATTTAGCACTGGGAAACAAACGCTAGCTCGCCTTACAATAAACAAAATCTGCTTTTGAGGAAAGAGCACTATTCTACTCTACTGTGTTTCCTATGGTGTCTGAACAGTGAGCTTGCTCAGAACAAAAGAACTGTGCTTCCTACACACACGGGCCATATCTAGTTCAACTCTGCTTAGGAAACTGACAAGAACAGTATCCTTTCTTCAGTCCAATACACTCTACTTGCTGGGAACAGACGTGAGTGCTATTTGCACTGTGTATGGCAAAGGGAGCGCAATAGTGACTCTTCTTATCAGAAAACAACTCTTGCTCTTAGGACCAGAAACTGCATGTGATTCAACTCCACTTAGGACTGGGAAAAAAACGCTAGCTCGCCTTACAGGAAACACGCTCTGCTTTGAGAAATGGGGACACTTCTACTCTACTGTGTTTCCTATGGGGTCCTAACAGTGAGCTTGCTCAGAACAAAAGAACCGTGCTTCCCACACACGGGCCATATCTAGTTCAACTCTGCTTAGGAAACTGACAAGAACACTAGCTCCTCTTCAGTCCAATACACTGTACTTGCTGGGAACAGACGCGAGGGCTATTTGCACTGTGTATGGCAAAGGGAGCGCAATAGTGACTCTTCTTACCAGAAAACAACTCTTGTTCTTAGGACCAGAAACTGCATGTGATTCAACTCCACTTAGGACTGGGAAACAAACGCTAGCTCGCCTTACAAGAAACACGCTCTGCTTTGAGGAAAGGGCACACTTCTACTCTACTGTGTTTCCTATGGGGTCCTAACAGTGAGCTTGCTCAGAACAAAAGAACCGTGCTTCCTACACACACCGGCCATATCTAGTTCAACTCTGCTTAGGAAACTGACAAGAACAGTAGATCCTCTTCAGTCCAATACACTGTACTTGCTGGGAACAGACACCAGTGCTATTTGCACTGTGAATGACAATGGGAGCGCAATAGTGACTCTTCTTACCAGAAAACAACTCTTGCTCGTAGGACCAGAAACTGCATGTGATTCAACTCCATTTAGGACTAGGAAACAAAGGCTAGCTCGCCTTACAAGAAACACACTCTGCTTTTGAGAAAAGAGCACTCTTCCACTCTACTGTGTTTTCTATAGGACCAGAACAGTGAGCTTGCTCAGAACAAAAGAACTGTGCTTCCTACACACACAGGCCATATCTAGTTCAACTCTGCTTAGGAAACTCAGAAGAACAGTAGCTCCTCTTCAGTCCAATACACTGTACTTGCTGGGAACAGACGCGAGGGCTATTTGCACTGTGTATGGCAAAGGGAGCGCAATAGTGACTCTTCTTACCAGAAAACAACTCTTGCTCTTAGGACCAGAAACTGCATGTGATTCAACTCCACTTAGGAATGGGAAACAAACGCTAGCTCGCCTTGCAAGAAACACGCTCTGCTTTGAGAAAAGGGCACACTTCTACTCTACTGTGTTTCCTATGGCGTCCTAACAGTGAGCTTGCTCAGAACAAAAGAACCGTGCTTCTTACACACACCGGCCATATCTAGTTCAACTCTGCTTAGGAAACTGACAAGAACAGTAGATCCTCTTCAGTCAAATACACTGTACTTGCTGGGAACAGACGCCAGTGCTATTTGCACTGTGAATGACAATGGGAGCGCAATAGTGACTCTTCTTACCAGAAAACAACTCTTGCTAGTAGGACCAGAAACTGCATGTGAATCAACTCCATTCAGGACTAGGAAACAAACGCTAGCTCGCCTTACAAGAAACACACTCTGCTTTTCAGAAAAGAGCACTCTTCCACTATACTGTGTTTTCTATAGGACCAGAACAGTGAGCTTGCTCAGAACAAAAGAACTGTGCTTCCTACACACACGGGCCATATCTAGTTCAACTCTGCTTAGGAAACTGACAAGAACAGTAGCTACTCTTCAGTCCAATACACTGTGCTTGCTGGGAACAGACGCCAGTGCTATTTGCCCTGTGTATGACAATGGGAGCGCAATAGTGACTCTTCTTACCAGAAAACAACTCTTGGTCCTAGGACCAGAAACTGCATGGAATTCAACTCCATTTAGGAGTGGTAAACAAACGCTAGCTCGCCTTACAAGAAACACACTCTGCTTTTGAGAAAAGAGCACTCTTCTACTCTACAGTGTTTCCTATAGTGCCAGAACAGTGAGCTTGCTCAGAACAAAAGAACTGTGCTTCCTATACACACGGGCCATATCTAGTTCAACTCTGCTTAGGAAACTGACAAGAACGGTAGCTCCTCTTCAGTCCAATACACTGTACTTGCTGGGAACAGATGCGAGTGCTATTTGCACTGTGTATGGCAATTGGAGCACAATAGTGTCTTTCCTTACTTGAAAGCAACTCTTGTGTTTAAGACCAAAAACTACATGTGATTCAAGTCCATTTAGGACTGGGAAACAAACGCTAGCTCGCCTTACATGAAACAAAATCTGCTTTTGAGGAAAGAGCACTATTCTACTCTAATGTGTTTCCTATGGTGTCCGAACAGTGAGCTTGCTCAGAACAAAAGAACTGTGCTTCCTACACACACGGGCCATATCTAGTTCAACTCTGCTTAGGAAACTGACAAGAACAGTATCCTTTCTTCAGTCCAATACACTCTACTTGCTGGGAACAGACGCGAGTGCTATTTGCACTGTGTATGGCAAAGGGAGCGCAATAGTGACTCTTCTTATCAGAAAACAACTCTTGCTCTTAGGACCAGTAACTGCATGTGATTCAACTCCACTTAGGAGTGGGAAAAAAACGCTAGCTCGCCTTACAAGAAACACGCTCTGCTTTGAGAAAAGGGGACACTTCTACTCTACTGTGTTTCCTATGGCGTCCTAACAGTGAGCTTGCTCAGAACAAAAGAACTGTGCTTCCTACACACACGGGCCATATCTAGTTCAACTCTGCTTAGGAAACTGACAAGAACAGTAGATCCTCTTCAGTCCAATACACTGTACTTGCTGGGAACAGACGCCAGTCCTATTTGCACTGTGAATGACAATGGGAGCACAATAGTGACTCTTCTTACCAGAAAACAACTCTTGCTAGTAGGACCAGAAACTGCATGTGATTCAACTCCATTCAGGACTAGGAAACAAACGCTAGCTCGCCTTACAAGAAACACACTCTGCTTTTGAGAAAAGAGCACTCTTCAACTCTACTGTGTTTTCTATAGGACCAGAACAGTGAGCTTGCTCAGAACAAAAGAACTGTGCTTCCTACACACACGGGCCATATCTAGTTCAACTCTGGTTAGGAAACTGACAAGAACAGTAGATCCTCTTCAGTCCAATACACTGTGCTTGCTGGGAACAGACACCAGTGCTATTTGCACTGTGTATGGCAAAGGGAGCACAATAGTGACTCTTCTTACCAGAAAACAACTCTTGCTCATAGGATGAAAAACTGCATTTGATTCAACTCCATTTAGGACTGGGAAACAAACGCAAGCTCGCCTTACAAGAAACACACTCTGCTTTTGAGAAAAGAGCACTCTTCTACTCTATGTGTTTCCTATGAGGTCCTAACAGTGAGCTTGCTGAGAACAAAAGAACTGTGCTTCCTACACACACGGGCCATATCTAGTTCAACTCTGCTTAGGAAACTCAGAAGAACAGTAGCTCCTCTTCAGTCCAATACACTGTACTTGCTGGGAAAAGACGCGAGGGCTATTTGCACTGTGTATGGCAAAGGGAGCGCAATAGTGACTCTTCTTACCAGAAAACAACTCTTGCTCTTAGGACCAGAAACTGCATGTGATTCAACTCCACTTAGGACTGGGAAACAAACGCTAGCTCGCCTTACAAGAAACACGCTCTGCTTTGAGAAAAGGGCACACTTCTACTCTACTGTGTTTCCTATGGGGTCCTAAGAGTGAGCTTGCTCAGAACAAAAGAACTGTGCTTCCTACACACCGGCCATATCTAGTTCAACTCTGCTTAGGAAACTGACAAGAACAGTAGATCCTCTTCAGTCCAATACACTGTACTTGCTGGGAACAGACGCCAGTGCTATTTGCACTGTGAATGACAATGGGAGCGCAATAGTGACTCTTCTTACCAGAAAACAACTCTTGCTAGTAGGACCAGAAACTGCATGTGATTCAACTCCATTCAGGACTAGGAAACAAACGCTAGCTCGCCTTACAAGAAACACACTCTGCTTTTGAGAAAAGAGCACTCTTCCACTATACGGTGTTTTCTATAGGACCAGAACAGTGAGCTTGCTCAGAACAAAAGATCTGTGCTTCCTACACACACGGGCCATATCTAGTTCAACTCTGCTTAGGAAACTGACAAGAACAGTAGCTACTCTTCAGTCCAATACACTGTGCTTGCTGGGAACAGACGCCAGTGCTATTTGCCCTGTGTATGACAATGGGAGCGCAATAGTGACTCTTCTTACCAGAAAACAACTCTTGGTCCTAGGACCAGAAACTGCATGGAATTCAACTCCATTTAGGAGTGGTAAACAAACGATAGCTCGCCTTACAAGAAACATACTCTGCTTTTGAGAAAAGAGCACTCTTCTACTCTATGTGTTTTCTATGGAGTCCTAACAGTGAGCCTGCTGAGAACAAAAGAACTGTGCTTCCTACACACACGGGCCATATCTAGTTCAACTCTGCTTAGGAAACTCAGAAGAACAGTAGCTCTTCTTCAGTCCAATACACTGTACTTGCTGGGAACAGACGCGAGGGCTATTTGCACTGTGTATGGCAAAGGGAGCGCAATAGTGACTCTTCTTACCAGAAAACAACTCTTGCTCTTAGGACCAGAAACTGCATGTGATTCAACTCCACTTAGGACTGGGAAACAAACGCTAGCTCGCCTTACAAGAAACATGCTCTGCTTTGAGAAAAGGGCACACTTCTACTCTACTGTGTTTCCTATGGGGTCCTAACAGTGAGCTTGCTCAGAACAAAAGAACCGTGCTTCCTACACACACCGGCCATATCTAGTTCAACTCTGCTTAGGAAACTGACAAGAACAGTAGATCCTCTTCAGTCCAATACACTGTACTTGCTGGGAACAGATGCCAGTGCTATTTGCACTGTGAATGACAATGGGAGCGCAATAGTGACTCTTACCAGAAAACAACTCTTGTTAGTAGGACCAGAAACTGCATGTGATTCAACTCCATTCAGGACTAGGAAAAAAACGCTACCTCGCCTTACAAGAAACACACTCTGCTTTTGAGAAAAGAGCACTCTTCCACTCTACTGTGTTTTCTATAGGACCAGAACAGTGAGCTTGCTCAGAACAAAAGAACTGTGCTTCCTACACACACGGGCCATATCTAGTTCAACTCTGCTTAGGAATCTGACAAGAACAGTAGCTCCTATTCAGTCCAATACACTGTACTTGCTGGGAACAGACGCGAATGCTATTTGCACTATGTATGGCAAAGGGAGCGCAATAGTGACTTTCCTTACCAGAAAACAACTCTTGCTCGTACGACCAGAAACTGCATGTGATTCAACTCCATTTAGGATTGGGAAACAAACGCTAGCTCGTGTTACAAGAAACACACTCTGCTTTTGAGAAAAGAGCACTCTTCTACTCTACTGTGTTTCCTTGGGGTACGAACAGTGAGCTTGCTCAGAACAAAAGAACTGTGCTTCCTACACACACGGGCCATATCTGGTTCAACTCTGCTTAGGAAAGTCACAGGAACAGTAGCTCCTCTTCAGTCCAATACACTGTACTTGCTGGGAACAGACGCAAGTGCTATTAGAACTGTGTATGGCAATGGGAGCGCAATAGTGACTTTCCTAACCAGAAAACAACTCTTGCTCGTAGGACCAGAAACTGCATGTGATTCAACTCCATTTAGGACTGGGAAACAAATGCTAGCTCGCCTTAAAAGAAACACACTCTGCTTTTGAGAAATTGCACTCTTCTACTCTGTTGTGTTTCCTATTTGGTCCGAACATTGAGCTTTCTCAGAACAAAAGAACTGTGCTTCCTACACACACGGCCATATCTAGTTCAATTCTGCTTAGGAACCTGACAAGAACAGTAGATTCTCTTCAGTCCATTACACTGTACATGCTGGGAACCAACGCAAATGCTATTTGCCCTGTGTATGACAATGGGAGCGCAATAGTGACTCTTCTTACCAGAAAACAACTCTTGCTCATAGGACCAGAAACTGCATGTAACTCAACTCCATTTAGGACTGGGAAACAAACACTAGCTCGCCTTACAAGAACCACACTCTGCTTTTGAGAAAAGAGCACTCTTCTACTCTACTGTGTTTCCTTTAGGCCCAGAACAGTCAGCTTGCTCAGAACAAAAGAACTGTGCTTCCTACACACAGGGGCCATATCTAGTACAACTCTGCTTAGGAAACTGACAAGAACAGTAGCTCCTCTTCAGTCCAATACACTGTACATGCTGGGAACAGATGCCAGTGCTCTTTGCCCTGTGTATGACAATGGGAGCGCAATAGTGACTCTTCTTTCCAGAAAACAACTCTTGAACGCAGGACCAGAAACTGCATGGGATTCAACTCCATTTCTGACTAGGAAACAAACACTAGCTCGCCTTTCAAGAAACACACTCTGCTTTTGAGAAAAGAGCACTCTTCTACTCTACTGTGTATCCTATGTGTTCCGAACACTGAGCTTGCTCAGAACAAAAGAACTGTGCTTCCTAAACACGGGCCATATCTAGTTCAACTCTGCTTAGGAAACTGAAAAGAACAGTAGATCCTCTTCAGTCCAATACACTGTACTTGCTGGAAACAGACGCGAGTGCTATTTGCACTGTGTATGGCAAAGGGAGCACAATAGTGACTTTCCTTACTAGCAAACAACTCTTGCTGGTAGGACCAAAAACTGCATGTGATTCAACTCCATTTAGGACTGGGAAACAAACTCTAGCTCGCCTTAAAAGAAACACACTTTGCTTTTGAGAAAAGAGCACTCTTCTACTCTACTGTGTTTCCTATAGGGCCAGGACAGTGAACTTGCTCAGAAAAAAAAAGAACTGTGCTTCCTACACACAGGGGCCATATGTAGTTCATCTCTGCTTAGGAAACTGACAAGAACAGTAGCTCCTCTTCAGTCCAATACACTGTACATGCTGGGAACAGATGCCAGTGCTATTTGCCCTGTGTATGGCAAAGGGAGCGCAATAGTGACTCTTTTTACAGAAAACAACTCTTGCTCGTACGACCAGAATCTGCATGTGATTCAACTCCATTTCTGACTGGAAAACAAACACTAGCTCGCCTTTCAAGAAACACAGTCTGCTTTTGAGAAAAGAACACTATTCTACTCTACTGTGGTTCCTATGGTTTCGCACAGTGAGCTTTCTCAGAACAAAAGAACTGTGCTTCTTATACACACGGGCCATATCTAGTTCAACTCCTCTTAGGAAACTGAGAAGAACAGTAGCTCCTCTTCAGTCCAATACACTGTACATCCTGGGAACAGACGCGAGTGCTATTTGTACTGTGTATGGCAATGGGAGCGCAATAGTGACTTTCCTTACCAGAAAACAACTCTTGCTCGTAGGACCAGAAACTGCATGTGATTCAACTCCATTTAGGACTGGGAACCAACGCTAGCTTGCCTTACAAGAAACACACTCTGCTTTTGAGAAAAGAGCACTCTTCTACTCTACTGTGGTTGCTATAGGGCCAGAACAGTGAGCTTGCTCAAAACCAAAGAACTGTGCTTCCTACACACACGGGCCATATCTAGTTCTACTCCTCTTAGGAAACTGACAAGAACAGTTGATCCTCTTCAGTCCAATACACTGTACATGCTGGGAACAGATGCCAGTGCTCTTTGCCCTGTGTATGACAATGGGAGCGCAATAGTGACTCTTCTTTCCAGAAAACAACTCTTGAACGTAGGACCAGAAACTGCATGGGATTCAACTCCATTTCTGACTAGGAAACAAACACTAGCTCGCCTTTCAAGAAACACACTCTGCTTTTGAGAAACGAGCACTCTTCTACTCTACTGTGTATCCTATGTGTTCCGAACACTGAGCTTGCTCAGAACAAAAGAACTGTGCTTCCTAAACACGGGCCATATCTAGTTCAACTCTGCTTAGGAAACTGACAAGAACAGTAGATCCTCTTCAGTCCAATACACTGTACTTGCTGGAAACAGACGCGAGTGCTATTTGCACTGTGTATGGCAAAGGGAACACAATAGTGACTTTCCTTACTAGCAAACAACTCTTGCTGGTAGGACCAAAAACTGCATGTGATTCAACTCCATTTAGGACTGGGAAACAAACTCTAGCTCGCCTTAAAAGAAACACACTTTGCTTTTGAGAAAAGAGCACTCTTCTACTCTACTGTGTTTCCTATAGGGCCAGGACAGTGAACTTGCTCAGAAAAAAAAAGAACTGTGCTTCCTACACACAGGGGCCATATGTAGTTCATCTCTGCTTAGGAAACTGACAAGAACAGTAGCTCCTCTTCAGTCCAATACACTGTACATGCTGGGAACAGATGCCAGTGCTATTTGCCCTGTGTATGGCAAAGGGAGCGCAATAGTGACTCTTTTTACAGAAAACAACTCTTGCTCGTACGACCAGAATCTGCATGTGATTCAACTCCATTTCTGACTGGAAAACAAACACTAGCTCGCCTTTCAAGAAACACAGTCTGCTTTTGAGAAAAGAACACTATTCTACTCTACTGTGGTTTCTATGGTTTCGCACAGTGAGCTTTCTCAGAACAAAAGAACTGTGCTTCTTATACACACGGGCCATATCTAGTTCAACTCCTCTTAGGAAACTGAGAAGAACAGTAGCTCCTCTTCAGTCCAATACACTGTACATCCTGGGAACAGACGCGAGTGCTATTTGTACTGTGTATGGCAATGGGAGCGCAATAGTGACTTTCCTTACCAGAAAACAACTCTTGCTCGTAGGACCAGAAACTGCATGTGATTCAACTCCATTTAGGAGTGGGAACCAACGCTAGCTTGCCTTACAAGAAACACACTCTGCTTTTGAGAAAAGAGCACTCTTCTACTCTACTGTGGTTCCTAAAGGGCCAGAACAGTGAGCTTGCTCAGAACCAAAGAACTGTGCTTCCTACACACACGGGCCATATCTAGTTCTACTCCTCTTAGGAAACTGACAAGAACAGTAGATCCTCTTCAGTCCAATACACTGTACTTGCTGGAAACAGACGCGAGTGCTATTTGTACTGTGTATGGCAATGGGAGCACAATAGTGACTTTCCTTACTAGCAAACAACTCTTGCTGGTAGGACCAGAAACTGCATGGGATTCAACTCCATTTAGGACTGGGAAAAAAAAAACGCTAGCTCGCCTTACAAGAAACACACTCTGCTTTTGAGAAAAGGGCACTCTTCTACTCTACTGTGTTTCCTATTGGGTCCGAACAGTGAGATTGCTCAGAACAAAAGAACTGTGCTTCCTACACACACGGGCCATATCTAGTTCAATTCTGCTTAGGAACCTGACAAAAACAGTAGATCCTCTTCAGTCCAATACACTGTACATGCTGGGAACAGATGCCAGTGCTATTTGCCCTGTGTATGACAATGGGAGCACAATAGTGACTCTTATTACCAGAAAACAACTCTTGCTCGTAGAACCAGAAACTGCATGTGATTCAACTCCATTTAGGACTGGGAAACAAACACTAGCTCGCCTTACAAGAAACACACTCTGTTTTTGAGAAACAAGCACTCTTCTACTCTACTGTGTTTCCTATGGGGTCCGAACAGTGAGCTTGCTCCGAACAAAAGAACTGTGCTTCCTACACACGGGCCATATCTAGTTCAACTCTGCTTATGAAACTGACAAGAACAGTAGATCCTCTTCAGTCCAATATACTGTACTTGCTGGGAACAGACACCAGTGCTATTTGCACTGTTTAGGGCAATGGGAGCACAATAGTTACTTTTCTTAACAGAAAAAAATTCTTGCTCGTAGGACCAGGAACTGCATTGGATTCAACTCCATTTCTGACTGGGAAACAAACACTAACTAGCTCGCCTTTCCAGAAACATACTCTGCTTTTGAGAAAAGAGCACTCTTCTACTCTACTCTGTTTCCCATGGAGTCCGAAGAGTGAGATTGCTCAGAACAAAAGAACTGTGCTTCCTACACACGGGCCATATCTAGTTCAACTCTGCTTAGGAATCTGACAAGAACAGTAGCTCCTATTCAGTCCAATACACTGTACTTGCTGGGAACAGACGCGAATGCTATTTGCACTATGTATGGCAATGGGAGCGCAATAGTGACTTTCCTTACCAGAAAACAACTCTTGCTCGTACGACCAGAAACTGCATGTGATTCAACTCCATTTAGGATTGGGAAACAAACGCTAGCTCGTGTTACAAGAAACACACTCTGCTTTTGAGAAAAGAGCACTCTTCTACTCTACTGTGTTTCCTATGGGGTACGAACAGTGAGCTTGCTAAGAACAAAAGAACTGTGCTTCCTACACACACGGGCCATATCTGGTTCAACTCTGCTTAGGAAAGTCACAGGAACAGTAGCTCCTCTTCAGTCCAATACACTGTACTTGCTGGGAACAGACGCAAGTGCTATTAGAACTGTGTATGGCAATGGGAGCGCAATAGTGACTTTCCTAACCAGAAAACAACTCTTGCTCGTAGGACCAGAAACTGCATGTGATTCAACTCCATTTAGGACTGGGAAACAAACACTAGCTCGCCTTACAAGAACCACACTCTGCTTTTGAGAAAAGAGCACTCTTCTACTCTACTGTGTTTCCTTTAGGCCCAGAACAGTCAGCTTGCTCAGAACAAAAGAACTGTGCTTCCTACACACAGGGGCCATATCTAGTACAACTCTGCTTAGGAAACTGACAAGAACAGTAGCTCCTCTTCAGTCCAATACACTGTACATGCTGGGAACAGATGCCAGTGCTCTTTGTCCTGTGTATGACAATGGGAGCGCAATAGTGACTCTTCTTTCCAGAAAACAACTCTTGAACGTAGGACCAGAAACTGCATGGGATTCAACTCCATTTCTGACTAGGAAACAAACACTAGCTCGCCTTTCAAGAAACACACTCTGCTTTTGAGAAAAGAGCACTCTTCTACTCTACTGTGTATCCTATGTGTTCCGAACACTGAGCTTGCTCAGAACAAATGAACTGTGCTTCCTAAACACGGGCCATATCTAGTTCAACTCTGCTTAGGAAACTGACAAGAACAGTAGATCCTCTTCAGTCCAATACACTGTACTTGCTGGAAACAGACGCGAGTGCTATTTGCACTGTGTATGGCAAAGGGAGCACAATCGTGACTTTCCTTACTAGCAAACAACTCTTGCTGGTAGGACCAAAAACTGCATGTGATTCAACTCCATTTAGGACTGGGAAACAAACTCTAGCTCGCCTTAAAAGAAACACACTCTGCTTTTGAGAAAAGAGCACTCTTCTACTCTACTGTGTTTCCTATAGGGCCAGGACAGTGAACTTGCTCAGAAAAAAAAGAACTGTGCTTCCTACACACAGGGGCCATATGTAGTTCATCTCTGCTTAGGAAACTGACAAGAACAGTAGCTCCTCTTCAGTCCAATACACTGTAATTGCTGGGAACAGATGCCAGTGCTATTTGCCCTGTGTATGGCAAAGGGAGCGCAATAGTGACTCTTTTTACAGAAAACAACTCTTGCTCGTACGACCAGAATCTGCATGTGATTCAACTCCATTTCTGACTGGAAAACAAACACTAGCTCGCCTTTCAAGAAACACAGTCTGCTTTTGAGAAAAGAACACTATTCTACTCTACTGTGGTTCCTATGGTTTCGCACAGTGAGCTTTCTCAGAACAAAAGAACTGTGCTTCTTATACACACGGGCCATATCTAGTTCAACTCCTCTTAGGAAACTGAGAAGAACAGTAGCTCCTCTTCAGTCCAATACACTGTACATCCTGGGAACAGACGCGAGTGCTATTTGTACTGTGTATGGCAATGGGAGCGCAATAGTGACTTTCCTTACCAGAAAACAACTCTTGCTTGTAGGACCAGAAACTGCATGTGATTCAACTCCATTTAGGACTGGGAACCAACGCTAGCTTGCCTTACAAGAAACACACTCTGCTTTTGAGAAAAGAGCACTCTTCTACTCTACTGTGGTTCCTATAGGGCCAGAACAGTGAGCTTGCTCAGAACAAAAGAACTGTGCTTCCTACACACACGGGCCATATGTAGTTCAACTCTGCTTAGGAATCTGACAAGAACAGTAGCTCCTATTCAGTCCAATACACTGTACCTGCTGGGAACAGACGCGAATGCTATTTGCACTATGTATGGCAATGGGAGCGCAATAGTGACTTTCCTTACCAGAAAACAACTCTTGCTCGTACGACCAGAAACTGCATGTGATTCAACTCCATTTAGGATTGGGAAACAAAAGCTAGCTCGTGTTACAAGAAACACACTCTGCTTTTGAGAAAAGAGCACTCTTCTACTCTACTGTGTTTCCTATGGGGTCCGAACAGTGAGCTTGCTCAGAACAAAAGAACTGTGCTTCCTACACACACGGGCCATATCTGGTTCAACTCTGCTTAGGAAAGTCACAGGAACAGTAGCTCCTCTTCAGTCCAATACACTGTACTTGCTGGGAACAGACGCAAGTGCTATTAGAACTGTGTATGGCAATGGGAGCGCAATAGTGACTTTCCTAACCAGAAAACAACTCTTGCTCTTAGGACCAGAAACTGCATGTGATTCAACTCCATTTAGGACTGGGAAACAAATGCTAGCTCGCCTTAAAAGAAACACACTCTGCTTTTGAGAAATTGCACTCTTCTACTCTATTGTGTTTCCTATGGGGTCCGAACATTGAGCTTTCTCAGAACAAAAGAACTGTGCTTCCTACACACACGGCCATATCTAGTTCAATTCTGCTTAGGAACCTGACAAGAACAGTAGATTCTCTTCAGTCCATTACACTGTACATGCTGGGAACCAACGCCAATGCTATTTGCCCTGTGTATGACAATGGGAGCGCAATAGTGACTCTTCTTACCAGAAAACAACTCTTGCTCATAGGACCAGAAACTGCATATAACTCAACTCCATTTAGGACTGGGAAACAAACACTAGCTCGCCTTACAAGAACCACACTCTGCTTTTGAGAAAAGAGCACTCTTCTACTCTACTGTGTTTCCTTTAGGCCCAGAACAGTCTGCTTGCTCAGAACAAAAGAACTGTGCTTCCTACACACAGGGGCCATATCTAGTACAACTCTGCTTAGGAAACTGACAAGAACAGTAGCTCCTCTTCAGTCCAATACACTGTACATGCTGGGAACAGATGCCAGTGCTCTTTGCCCTGTGTATGACAATGGGAGCGCAACAGTGACTCTTCTTTCCAGAAAACAACTCTTGAACGTAGGACCAGAAACTGCATGGGATTCAACTCCATTTCTGACTAGGAAACAAACACTAGCTCGCCTTTCAAGAAACACACTCTGCTTTTGAGAAAAGAGCACTCTTCTACTCTACTGTGTATCCTATGTGTTCCGAACACTGAGCTTGCTCAGAACAAATGAACTGTGCTTCCTAAACACGGGCCATATCTAGTTCAACTCTGCTTAGGAATCTGACAAGAACAGTAGATCCTCTTCAGTCCAATACACTGTACTTGCTGGAAACAGACGCGAGTGCTATTTGCACTGTGTATGGCAAAGGGAGCACAATCGTGACTTTCCTTACTAGCAAACAACTCTTGCTGGTAGGACCAAAAACTGCATGTGATTCAACTCCATTTAGGACTGGGAAACAAACTCTAGCTCGCCTTAAAAGAAACACACTCTGCTTTTGAGAAAAGAGCACTCTTCTACTCTACTTTGTTTCCTATAGGGCCAGGACAGTGAACTTGCTCAGAAAAAAAAGAACTGTGCTTCCTACACACAGGGGCCATATGTAGTTCATCTCTGCTTAGGAAACTGACAAGAACAGTAGCTCCTCTTCAGTCCAATACACTGTACATCCTGGGAACAGACGCGAGTGCTATTTGTACTGTGTATGGCAATGGGAGCGCAATAGTGACTTTCCTTACCAGAAAACAACTCTTGCTTGTAGGACCAGAAACTGCATGTGATTCAACTCCATTTAGGACTGGGAACCAACGCTAGCTTGCCTTACAATAAACACACTCTGCTTTTGAGAAAAGAGCACTCTTCTACTCTACTGTGGTTCCTATAGGGCCAGAACAGTGAGCTTGCTCAGAACAAAAGAACTGTGCTTCCTACACACACGGGCCATATCTAGTTCTACTCCTCTTAGGAAACTGACAAGAACAGTAGATCCTCTTCAGTCCAATACACTGTACTTGCTGGAAACAGACGCGAGTGCAATTTGTACTGTGTATGGCAATTTGAGCACAATAGTGACTTTCCTTACTAGCAAACAACTCTTGCTGGTAGGACCAGAAACTGCATGGGATTCAACTCCATTTAGGACTGGGAAAAAAAAAACGCTAGCTTGCCTTACAAGAAACACACTCTGCTTTTGAGAAAAGGGCACTCTTCTACTCTACTGTGTTTCCTATTGGGTCCGAACAGTGAGATTGCTCAGAACAAAAGAACTGTGCTTCCTACACACACGGGCCATATCTAGTTCAATTCTGCTTAGGAACCTGACAAAAACAGTAGATCCTCTTCAGTCCAATACACGGTACATGCTGGGAACAAATGCCAGTGCTATTTGCCCTGTGTATGACAATGGGAGCACAATAGTGACTCTTCTTACCAGAAAACAACTCTTGCTCGTAGAACCAGAAACTGCATGTGATTCAACTCCATTTAGGACTGGGAAACAAACACTAGCTCGCCTTACAAGAAACACACTCTGTTTTTGAGAAACAAGCACTCTTCTACTCTACTGTGTTTCCTATGGGGTCCGAACAGTGAGCTTGCTCCGAACAAAAGAACTGTGCTTCCTACACACACGGGCCATATCTAGTTCAACTCTGCTTATGAAACTGACAAAAACAGTAGATCATCTTCAGTCCAATATACTGTACTTGCTGGGAACAGACACCAGTGCTATTTGCACTGTTTAGGGCAATGGGAGCACAATAGTTACTCTTCTTAACAGAAAAAAATTCTTGCTCGTAGGACCAGGAACTGCATGGGATTCAACTCCATTTCTGACTGGGAAACAAACACTAACTAGCTCGCCTTTCCAGAAACATACTCTGCTTTTGAGAAAAGAGCACTCTTCTACTCTACTGTGTTTCCTATGGGGTACGAACAGTGAGCTTGCTCAGAACAAAAGAACTGTGCTTCCTACACACGGGCCATATCTAGTTCAACTCTGCTTAGGAATCTGACAAGAACAGTAGCTCCTATTCAGTCCAATACACTGTACTTGCTGGGAACAGACGCGAATGCTATTTGCACTATGTATGGCAATGGGAGCGCAATAGTGACTTTCCTTACCAGAAAACAACTCTTGCTCGTACGACCAGAAACTGCATGTGATTCAACTCCATTTAGGATTGGGAAACAAACGCTAGCTCGTGTTACAAGAAACACACTCTGCTTTTGAGAAAAGAGCACTCTTCTACTCTACTGTGTTTCCTATGAGGTACGAACAGTGAGCTTGCTCAGAACAAAAGAACTGTGCTTCCTACACACACGGGCCATATCTGGTTCAACTCTGCTTAGGAAAGTCACAGGAACAGTAGCTCCTCTTCAGTCCAATACACTGTACTTGCTGGGAACAGACGCAAGTGCTATTAGAACTGTGTATGGCAATGGAGCACAATAGTGACTTTCCTAACCAGAAAACAACTCTTGCTCGTAGGACCAGAAACTGCATGTGATTCAACTCCATTTAGGACTGGGAAACAAATGCTAGCTCGCCTTAAAAGAAACACACTCTGCTTTTGAGAAATTGCACTCTTCTACTCTATTGTGTTTCCTATGGGGTCCGAACATTGAGCTTTCTCAGAACAAAAGAACTGTGCTTCCTACACACACGGCCATATCTAGTTCAATTCTGCTTAGGAACCTGACAAGAACAGGAGATTCTCTTCAGTCCATTACACTGTACATGCTGGGAACCAACGCCAATGCTATTTGCCCTGTGTATGACAATGGGAGCGCAATAGTGACTCTTCTTACCAGAAAACAACTCTTGCTCATAGGACCAGAAACTGCATGTAACCTAACTCCATTTAGGACTGGGAAACAAACACTAGCTCGCCTTAAAAGAAACACACTCTGCTTTTGAGAAAAGAGCACTCTTCTACTCTACTGTGTTTCCTATGGGATCCGAAAAGTGAGCTTTCTCAGAACAAAAGACCTGTGCTTCCTACACAGACGGGCCATATCTGGTTCAACTCTGCTTAGGAAACTGACAAGAAGAGTAGCTCCTCTTCAGTCCAATACACTGTACTTGCTGGGAACAGACGCAAGTGCTATTTGAACTGTGTATGGCAATGGGAGCGCAATAGTGACTTTCCTTACCAGAAAACATCTCTTGCTCGTAGGACCAGAAACTGCATGTGATTCAACTCCATTTAAGACTGGGAAACAAACGCTAGGTAGCCTTACAAGAAACACACTCTGCTTTTCATAAAAGAGCACTCTTCTACTCTATTGTGTTTCCTATGGGGTCCGAACAGTGAGCTTGCTCCGAAAAAAAGAACTGTGCTTCCTACACACATGGCCAGATCTAGTTCAATTCTGCTTAGGAACCTCACAAGAACAGTAGATTCTCTTCAGTCCAATACACTGTACATGCTGGGAACCAACGCCAGTGCTATTTGCCCTGTGTATGACAATGGGAGCGCAATAGTAACTCTTCTTACCAGAAAACAACTCTTGCTCATAGGAATAGAAACTGCATGTGATTCAACTGCATTTAGACTGGGAAACAAATGGTAGCTCGCCTTACAAGAAACACACTCTGCTTTTGAGAAAAGAGCACTCTTCTACTCTAATGTGTTTCTTATTGGGTCCGAACAGTGAGCTTGCTCAGAACAAATGAACTGTACTTCCTACACACGGGCCATATCTAGTTCAACTCTGCATAGGAAACAGAGAATAAAAGTAGCTCTTC
Organism: Peromyscus eremicus; assembly: GCF_949786415.1. NCBI lineage: Eukaryota > Metazoa > Chordata > Mammalia > Rodentia > Cricetidae > Peromyscus > Peromyscus eremicus. The sequence goes on along the minus strand of NW_026735031.1, from coordinate 99,422 downwards.
TTCAGTCCAATACACTGTACATGCTGGGAACAGAAGCGAGTGCAGTTTGCACTGTGTATGGCAATGAGAGCACAATAGTGACATTCCTTACCGGAAAACAACTTTTGCTCATAGGACCAAAAACTGCATGTGATTCAACTCCATTTAGGACTGGGAAAGAAACGCTAGCTCGCCTTACGAGAAACACACTCTGCTTTTGAGAAAAGAGCACACATCTACTCTACTGTGTTTCCTATAGGGAAAGAACAGAGAGCTTGCTCAGAACAAAAGAACTGTGCTTCCTACATACACGGCCATATCTAGTTCAATTCTGCTTAGGAAACTGACAAGACCAATAGATCCTTTTCAGTCCAATACACTGTACATGCTGGGAACAGACGTGAGTGATATGTGCCCTGTGTATGACAATGGGAGCGCAATAGTGACTCTTCTTACCAGAAAACAACTCTTGCTCATAGGACCTGAAACTGCATGGGATTCAACTCCATTTGGGACTGGGAAACAAACGCTACCTCGCCTTACAAAAAACACACTCTGCTTTTGAGAAAAGAGCACTCTTCTACTCTACTGTGTTTCCTATAGGGCCAAGACAGTGAACTTGCTCAGAAAAAATGAACTGTGCTTCCTACACACAGGGGCTATATCTAGTTCATCTGTGCTTAGGAAACTGACAAGAATAGTAGCTCCTCTTCAGTCCAATACACAGTACATTCTGGGAACAAATGCCAATGCTATTTGCCCTGTGTATGTAAATGGGAGCACAATAGTGACTGTTCTTACCAGAAAACAACTCTTGCTCTTATGACCAGAATCTGCATGTGATTCAACTCTATTTAGGACTGGGAAACAAAGGCTAGCTCGCCTTACAAGAAACACACTGTGCTTTTGATAAAAGAGCACTCTTATACTCTACTGTGTTTCCTATGGGGTCCGAACAGTGAGCTTGCTCAGAACAAATGAACTGTGCTTCCTACACACACGGCCATACCTAGTTCAATTCGGCTTAGGAACCTGACATGAACAGTAGTTCCTCTTCAGTCCAATACACTGTACATGCTGGGAACAGACGCCAGTGCTATTTGCCCTGTGTATGACAATGGGAGCGCAATAGTGACTCTTCTTACCAGAAAACAACTCTTGCTCATAGGACCAGAAACTGCAGGTAACTCAACTCCATTTAGGACTGGGAAACAAACGCTAGCTCGCCTTACAAGAAACACACTCTGCTTTTGAGAAAAGAGCACTCTTCTACTCTACTGTGTTTCCTTTAAGCCCAGAACAGTCAGCTTGCTCAGAACAAAAGAACTGTGCTTCCTACACACAGGGGCCATATCTAATTCAACTCTGCTTAGGAAACTGACAAGAACAGTAGCTCCTCTTCAGTCCAATACACTGTACATGCTGGGAACAGATGCCAGTGCTATTTGCCCTGTTTATGACAATGGGAGAGCAATAGTGACTCTTCTTACCAGAAAACAACTCTTGCTCGTACGACCAGAATCTGCATGTGATTCAACTCCATTTCTGACTGGAAAACAAACACTAGCTCTCCTTTCAAGAAACACAGTCTGCTTTTGAGAGAAGAGCACTCTTCTACTCTACTGTGGTTCCTATGGTGTCGCACAGTGAGCTTTCTCAGAACAAAAGAACTGTGCTTCTTATACACACGGGCCATATCTAGTTCAACTCCTCTTAGGAAACTGAGAAGAACAGTAGCTCCTCTTCAGTCCAATACACTGTACTTGCTGGGAACAGATGCAAGTGCTATTTGCACTGTATATGTCAATGGGAATACAACAGTGACTCTTCTTCCCAGAAAACAACTCTTGCTCGAACGACCAAAAACTCCATGTGACTCAATTCCATTTAGGACTGGGAAACAAATGCTAGCACGCCTTACAAGAAACACACTCTGCTTTTGACAAAAGAGCACTCTTCTACTCTACTGTGTTTCCTATAGGGGCAGAACAATGAGCTTGCTCAGAACAAAAGAACTGTGCTTCCTACACACACGGGCCATATCTAGTTCAACTCTGCTTAGGAAACTGAAAAGAACAGTAACTCCTCTTCAGTCAAATACACTGTACTTGCTGGCAACAGACGCGAGTGCTATTTGTACTGTGTATGGCAATGGGAGCACAATAGTGACTTTCCTTACCAGAAAACAACTCTTGCTCGTAGGACAAGAAACTGCATGTGATTCAACTCCATTCAGAACTGGGAACCAACGCTAGCTTGCATCACAAGAAACACACTCTGCTTTTGAGAAAAGAGCACTCTTCTCCTCTACTGTGTTTCCTACAGGGCAGAACAGTGAGCTTGCTCAGAACAAAAGAACTGTGCTTCCTACACACACGGGCCATATCTAGTTCAACTCTGCTTAGGAAACTGACAAGAATAGTAGATCCTCTTCAGTCCAATAACTGTACTTGCTGGAAACAGACGCGAGTGTATTTGCACTGTGTATGGCAATGGGAGCACAATAGTGACTTTCCTTACTAGCAAACAACTCTTGCTGGTAGGACAAAAAACTGCATGTGATTCAACTCCATTTAGGACTGGGAAACAAACGCTAGCTTGCCTTAAAAGAAACATACTCTGCTTTTGAGAAAAGAGCACTCTTCTACTCTACTGTGTTTCCTATAGGGCCAGGACAGTGAACTTGCTCAGAAAAAAGAACTGTGCTTCCTACACAAAGGGGCCATATCTACTTCATCTCTGCTTAGGAAACTGACAAGAACAGTAGCTCTTCTTCAGTCCAATACACTGTACATGCTGGGAACAGATGCCAGTGCTATTTGCCCTGAGTATGTTAATGGGAGCGCAATAGTGACTCTTCTTACCAGAAAACAACTCTTGCTCGTACGACCAGAATCTGCATATGATTCAACTCCATTTAGGATTGGGAAACAAATGCTAGCTCGCCTTACAAGAAACACACTCTGCTTTTGAGAAAAAGCACTCTTCTACTCTACTGTGTTTCCTATGAGGTCCGAACTGTGAGCTTGCTCAGAACAAAAGAACTGTGCTTCCTAAACACGGGTCATATGTAGTTCAACTCTGCTTCGGAAACTGACAGGAACAGTACCTCCTCTTCAGTCCAATACACTGTACTTGCTGGGAACAGATGCAAGTGCTATTTGCACTGTATATGGCAATGGGATTACAACAGTGACTCTTCTTCCCAGAAAACAACTCTTGCTTGTACGACCAAAAACTCCATGTGACTCAATTCCATTTAGGACTGGGAAACAAACACTAGCTCGCCTTACAAGAAACACACTCTGCTTTTGACAAAAGAGCACTCTTCTACTCTACTGTGTTTCCTACAGGGCCAGAACAATGAGCTTGCTCAGAACAAAAGAACTGTGCTTCCTACACACAGGGGCCATATCTAGTTCAACTCTGCTTAGGAAACTGACAAGAACAGTAACTCCTGTACAGTCAAATACACTGTACTTGCTGGCAACAGAAGCGAGTGCTATTTGCACTGTGTATGGCAATTAGAGCACAATAGTGACATTGCTTACCAGAAAACAACTCTTGCTCATAGGACCAAACTGCATGTGATTCAACTCAATTTAGGACTGGGAAAGAAACGCTAGCTCGCCTTACAAGAAACACACTCTGCTTTTGAGAAAAGAGCACTCTTCTACTCTACTGTGTTTCTTATGGGGTCCTAACAGTGAGCTTGCTCAGAACAAAAGAACTGTGCTTCCTACACAAACGGGCCATATCTAGTTCAACTCTTCTTAGGAAACTGAGAAGAACAGTAACTCCTCTTCAGACCAATACACTGTACTTGCTAGAAACAGACACGAGTGCTATTTGTACTGTGAATGGCAATCGGAGCACAATACTGACTCTTCTTACCAGAAAAAAACTCTTGCTGGTAAGACCAGAAACTGCATGTGATTCAACTCCATTTAGGATTGGGAAAGAAACGCTAGCTCGCCTTACAAGAAACACACTCACCTTTTGAGAATAGGGCACACATCTACTCTACTGTGTTTCCTATGGGGTCCAAACAGTGAGCTTGCTCAGATCAAAAGAACTGTGCTTCCTACACACACGGGCCATATCTAGTTCAACTCTGCTTAGGAAACTGACAAGAACAGTAGCTCCTCTTCAGTCCAGTACACTGTACTTGCTGGGAACAGACGCCAGTGCTATTTGCACTGTGAATGGCAATGGTAGCACAATAGTGACTTTCCTTACCAGAAAACAACTCTTGCTCATAGGACCTCAAACTGCATGTGATTCAACTCCATTTAGGACTGGGAAACAAACACTAGCTCGCCTTACAAGAAACATAATCTGCTTTTGAGGAAAGAGCACTCTTCTACTCTACTGTGTTTCCTATAGGGCCAGAACAGTGAGCTTGCTGAGTACAAAAGAACTGTGCTTCCTACACACGAGCCATATCTGGTTCAACTCTGCTTAGGAAACCGACAAGAACAGTAGCTCCTCTTCAGACCAGTACACTGTACTTGCTGGAAACAGACACGAGTGCTGTTTGTACCGTGAATGGCAATCAGAGCACAATAGTGACTCTTCTTACCAGAAAACAACTCTAGCTCATAGGAACAGAAACTGTATGTGTATTTCAACTCCATTTTGGACTGGGAAACAAATGCTAGCTCGCCTTACAAGAAACACACTCTGCTTTTGAGAAAAGAGCACTCTTCTACTCTACTGTGTTTCCTATGGGGTTCGAACAGTGAGCTTGCTCAGAACAAAAGAACTGTGCTTCCTACACACATGGGCCATATCTAGTTCAACTCTGCTTAGGAAACTGACAAGAACAGTAGCTCTTCTTCAGTCCAATACACTGTACTTGCTGGGAACAGACGCGAGTGCTATTTGTACTGTGTATGGCAAAGGGAGAGCAATAGTGACTCTTCTTACCAGAAAACAACTCTTGCTCGTAGGACCAAAAACTGCATTTGATTCAACTCAATTTAGGACTGGGAAACAAACGCTAGCTCGCCTTACAAGAAAAACACTCTGCTTTTGAGAAAAGAGCACTCTTCTACTCTACTGTGTTTCCTATAGGGCCAGAACAGTGAACTTGCTCAGAAGAAAAGAACTGTGCTTCCTACACACACGGGCCATATCTAGTTCAATCTGCTTAGGAAACTGACGAGAACAGTAGCTCCTTTTCAGTCCCATACACTGCACTTGATGGGAACATACGCAAGTGCTATTTGCACTGTGCACAGCAATGGGAGCGCAATAGTTACTCTTCTTAGCAGAAAACAACTCTTGCGTGTAGGATCAAAAACAGCATGTGATTCAACTCCATTTAGAACTTGGAAACAAACGCTAGCTCGCCTTACAAGAAACACACTCTGCTTTTGAGAAAACAGCACTCTTCTACTCTACTGTGTTTCCTATAGCGCCAGAACAGTGAGCTTGCTCAGAACAAAAGAACTGTGCTTCCTACACTCACGGGTCATATCTAGTTCAATTCTACTTAGGAAACTGACAAGAACAGTAGATCCTCTTCAGTCCAATACACTGTACTTGCTTGGAACAGACGCCAGTGCTATTTGCACTGTGTATGACAATGGGAGCACAATAGTGACTCTTCCTACCACAAAACAATTCTTGCTCATAGGACCAGAAACTGCATGTGATTCAACTAAATTCAGGACTGGGAAACAAACGCTAGCTCAACTTACCAGAAACACACTCTGCTTTTGTGGAAAGAGCACTCTTCTACTCTACTGTGTTTCCTATAGGGCCAGAACAGTGAGCTTGCTGACTACAAAAGAACTGTGCTTCCTACACACATGGGCCATATCTACTTCAACTCTGCTTAGGATCCTGACAAGAATAGTAGATCCTCTTCAGTCCAATACACTATACATGGTGGGAACAGACGCCAGTGCTCTTTGCCCTGTGTATGACAATGGGAGCACAATAGTGACTCTTATTACCAGAAAAAACTCTTGCTCGTAGGACCAGAAACTGCATGTGATTCAACTCCATTTAGGACTGGGAAACAAACCTAGCTCGCCTTACAAGAAACACGCTCTGCTTTTGAGAATAGGGCACACATCTACTCTATTGTGTTTCCTATGGGGTCCGAACAGTGCGCTTGCTCAGAACAAAAGAACTGTGCTTCCTACACACACGGGTCATATCTAGCTCAACTTGCTTAGGAAACTGACAAGAACAGTAGCTCCTCTTCAGTCCAATACACTGTACTTGCTGGAAACAGACACGAGTGCTATTTGTACTGGGTATGGCAATGGGAGCGCAATAGTGACTCTTCTTACCAGAAAACAACTCTTGCTCGTAGGAACAGAAACTGCATGTGATTCAACTCCATTTAGGACTGGGAAACAAACGCTAGCTCGCCTTACAGGAAACACACTCTGCTTTTGAGGAAAGAGCACTCTTCTACTCTACTGTGTTTCCTATAGTGCCAGAACAGTGAGTTTGCTCAGAACAAATGAACTGTGCTTCCTACACACACGGGCCATATCTAATTCAATTCTGTTTAGGAAACAGACAAGAACAGTAGATCCTCTTCAGTCCAATACACTGTACTTGCTGGGAACAGACGCCAGTGCTATTTGCACTGTGTATGACAATGGGAGCACAATAGTGACTCTTCTTACCACAAAACAATTCTTGCTCGTAGGACCAGAACCTGCATGTGATTCAACTCCATTTAGGACTGGGAAACAAAGCTAGCTCGCCTTACAAGAAACACTCTCTGCTTTTGTGGAAAGAGCACTCTTCTACTCTACTGTGTTTCCTATGCGGTTCGAACAGTGAGCTTGCTCAGAACAAAAGAACTGTGCTTCCTACGCACAAAGTCCATATCTAGTTCAACTCTGCTTAGGAAATTGACGAGAAGAGTAGCTCCTCTTCAGTCCAATACACTGTACTTACTGGGAACAGACGCGAGTGCTATTTGCACTGTGTACGGCAATGGGAGCACAATAGTGACTCTTCTTACCAGAAAACAACTCTTGCTCGTAGGACCAGAAACTGCATTTGATTCAATCCACTTAGGACTGGGAAACAAACGCTAGCTCCCCTTACAAGAAACATGCTCTGCTTTTGAGAATAGGGCACACATCTTCTCTACTTTGTTTCCTATGGGATCCAAACAGTGAGTTTGTTCAGAACAAAAGAATTTTGCTTCCTACACACACGGGTAATATCTAGTTCAACTCTGCTTAGGAAACTGACAAGAACAGTAGCTCCTCTTCAGTCCAATACACTGTACTTGTTGGGAACAGACGCGAGTGCTATTTGCACTGTGTATGGCAATGGGAGACCAATAGTGACTTTCCTTACCAGAAAAAATCTCTTGCTCGTAAGACCTGAAACTGCATGTGATTCAACTCCATTTAGGACTAGGAAACAAACGCTAGCTCGCCTTACAAGAAACACACTCTGCTTTTGAGGAAAGTGCACACTTCTACTCTACTGTGTTTCCTATTGGGCCAGAACAGTGAGCTTGCTGAGTACAAAAGAACTGTGCTTCCTACACACACGAGCCATATCTAGTTCAACTCTGCTTAGGAAACTGACAAGAACAGTAGCTCCTCTTCAGACCAATACACTGTACTTGCTAGAAACAGACACGAGTGCTATTTGTACTGTGAATGGCAATCGGAGCACAATACTGACTCTTCTTACCAGAAAAAAACTCTTGCTCGTAAGACCAGAAACTGCATGTGATTCAACTCCATTTAGGATTGGGAGAGAAACGCTAGCTCGCCTTACAAGAAACACACTCACCTTTTGAGAATAGGGCACACATCTACTCTACTGTGTTTCCTATGGGGTCCAAACAGTGAGCTTGCTCAGATCAAAAGAACGGTGCTTCCTACACACACGGGCCATATCTAGTTCAACTCTGCTTAGGAAACTGATGAGAACAGTAGCTCCTCTTCAGTCCAATACACTGTACTTGCTGAGAACAGACGCGAGTGCTATTTGTACTGTGTATGGCAATGGGAGCGCAATAGTGACTCTTCTTACCAGAAAATAACTCTTGCTCGTAGGACCAGAAACTGCATGGGATTCAGCTTGATTTCTTACTGGGAAACAAACACTAGCTCGCTTTACAAGAAAAACACTCTGCTTTTGAGTAAAGAGCACTCTTCTACTCTACTGTGTTTCCTATGGGATCCGAACAGTGAGCTTGCTCAGAACAAAAGAACTGTGCTTCCTACACACACGGGCTATATCTAGTTCTACTCTGCTTAGGAAACTGATAAGAACATTAGCTCCTCTTCAGTCCAATACACTGTACTTCCTGGGAACAGACGCGAGTGCTATTTGCACTGTGTATGGCAATGGGAGCGCAATAGTGACTTTCCTTACCAGAAAGCAACTCTTTCTCGTAGGACCAAAAACTGCATGTGATTCAACTCCATTTAGGACTGGGAAACAAACGCTAGCTCGCCTTACAAGTAACACACTCTTCTTTTGAGGAAGGAGCACTCTTCTACTCTACTGTGTTTCCTTTAGCGCCAGAACAGTGAGCTTGCTCAGAACAAAAGAACTGTGCTTCCTACACACACGGCCATATCTAGTTCAATTCTGCTTAGGAAACTGACAAGAACCGTAGATCCTCTTCAGTCCAATACACTGTACTTCCTGGGAACAGAGGCGAGTGCTATTTGCACTGTGTATGACAATAGGAGCGCAATTGTGACTCTTCATACCACAAAACAACTCTTGCTCATAGGACCAAAAACTGCATGTGAATCAACTCCATTTAGGACTGGGAAACAAATGCTAGCTTGCCTTACAAGAAACACACTCTGCTTTTGAGAAAAGTGCACTCATCTACTATACTGTGTTTCCTATAGGGCCAGAACAGTGAGCTTGCTCAGAACAAAAGAACTGTGCTTCCTACACACACGGGCCATATCTAGTTCAACTCTGCTTAGGAAACTGACGAGAACAGTAGCTCCTCTTCAGTCCAATACACTGTACTTGCTGGGAACAGACGCGAGTCCTATTTGCACTGTGTACTGCAATGGATGCAAAATAGTGACTCTTCTTACCAGAAAACAACTCTTGCTCTTAGGACCTGAAACTGCATTTGATTAAAGCCACTTAGGACTGGGAAACAAACGCTAGCTCGCCTTACAAGAAACACGCTCTGCTTTTGAGAACAGGGCACACATCTACTCTACTGTGTTTTCTATGGGGTCCAAACAGTGAGCTTGCTCAGAACAAAAGAACTGTGCTTCCTACACACACGGGCCATATCTAGTTCAACTCTGCTTAGGAAACTGAAAAGAACAGTAGATCCTCTTCAGTCCAATACACTGTACTTGCTGGGAACAGATGCCAGTACTATTTGCACTGTGTATGACAATGGGAGCGCAATTGTGACTCTTCTTACCAGAAAACAACTCTTGCTCGTATGACCAGAAACTGCATGTGATTCAACTCCATTTAGGACTGGGAAACAAACGCTAGCTCGCCTTACAAGAAACACACTCTGCTTTTGAAAAAAAAAGCACTCTTCTACTCTACTGTGTTTCCTGTAGGATCAGAACAGTGAGCATGCTTAGAACAAAAGAACTGTGCTTCCTACACACACGGTCCATATCTACTTCAAGTCTGCTTAGGAACCTGACAAGAACAGTAGATCCTCTTCAGTCCAATACACTGTACATGCTGGTAACAGACGCCATTGCTATTTACCCTGTGTATGAAAATGGGAGCGCAATAGTGACTCTTCTTAACAGAAAACAACTCTTGCTCGTAGGACCAGAAACTGCAAGTGTATTTCAACTCGATTTAGGACTGGGAAACAAACGCTAGCTCGCCTTATAAGAAATACACTCTGCTTTTGAGAAAAGAGCACTCTTCTACTCTACTGTGTTTCCTCTGGGGTTCGAACAGTGAGTTTGCTCAGAACAAAAGAACTGTTCTTCCTACACACATGGGCCATATCTAGTTCAACTCTGCTTAGGAAACTGACAAGAACAGTAGATCCTCTTCAGTCCAATAAACTGTAATTGCTGGGAACAGATGCCAGTGCTATTTGCACTGTGTATGGCAATGGGAGCAAAAAAGTGTCTTCCCTTACTTGAAAGCAACTCTTGCGTGTAAGACCAAAAACTGCATGTGATTCAACTCCATTTAGGACTGGGAAACAAATGCTAGCTCGCCTTACAAGAAACAAAATCTGCTTTTGAGGAAAGAGCACTATTCTTCTCTACTGTGTTTCTTATGGTGTCCGAACAGTGTGCTTGCTCAGAACAAAAAACTGTGCTTCCTACACACACGGGCCATATCTAGTTCAACTCTGCTTAGGAAACTGACAAGAACAGTATCCTTTCTTCAGTCCAATACACTCTACTTGCTGGGAACAGACGGGAGTGTTATTTGCACTGTATGGCAAAGGGAGCGCAATAGTGACTCTTCTTATCAGAAAACAACTCTTGCTCTTAGGACCAGAAACTGCATGTGATTCAACTCCACTTAGGACTGGGAAACAAACGCTAGCTCGCCTTACAAGAAACACGCTCTGCTTTGAGAAAAGGGGACACTTCTACTCTACTGTGTTTCCTATGGGGTCCTAACAGTGAGCTTGCTCAGAACAAAAGAACTGTGCTTCCTACACACACCAGCCATATTTAGTTCAACTCTGCTTAGGAAACTGACAAGAACAGTAGATCCTCTTCAGTCCAATACACTGTACTTGCTGGGAACAGACGCCAGTGCTATTTGCACTGTGAATGACAATGGGAGCTCAATAGTGACTCTTCTTAGAAGAAAACAACTCTTGCTAGTATGACCAGAAACTGCATGTGATTCAACTCCATTTAGGACTAGGAAACAAACACTAGCTCGCCTTACAAGAAACACACTCTGCTTTTGAGAAAAGAGCACTCTTCTACTCTACTGTGTTTTCTTTAGGACCAGAACAGTGAGCTTGCTCAGAACAAAACAACTGTGCTTCCTACACACACGGGCCATATCTAGTTCAACTCTGCTTAGGAAACTGACAAGAACAGTAGCTACTCTTCAGTCCAATACACTGTACTTGCTGGGAACAGACACGAGTGCTATTTGCACTGTGTATGGCAAAGGGAGCGCAATAGTGACTCTTCTTACCAGAAAACAACTCTTGCTCGTAGGACGAAAAACTGCATTTGATTCAACTCCATTTAGGACTGGGAAACAAACCCAAGCTCACCTTACAAGAAACACACTCTGCTTTTGAGAAAAGAGCACTCTTCTACTCTACTGTGTTTCCTAAGGGGTCCGAACAGTGAGCTTGCTGAGAACAAAAGAACTGTGCTACCTACACACACGGGCCATATCTAGTTCAAGTCTGCTTAGGAAACTCAGAAGAACAGTAGCTCCTCTTCATTCCAATACACTGTACTTGCTGGGAACAGACGCGAGGGCTATTTGCACTGTGTATGGCAAAGGGAGCACAAGGGTGACTCTTCTTACCAGAAAACAACTCTTGCACTTAGGACCAGAAACTGCATGTGATTCAGCTCCATTTAGGACTGGGAAACAAACGCTAGCTCGCCTTACAAGAACCACACTCTGCTTTTTAGAAAAGAGCACTCTTCTTCTCTACTGTGTTTCTTATAGGGCCAGAACAGTGAGCTTGCTCAGAACAAAAGAACTGTGCTTCCTACACACACGGGCGATATCTAGTTTAACTCTGCTTTGGAAACTGATGAGAACAGGAGCTCCTCTGCAGTCCAATACAATGTACTTGCTGGGAACAGACACCAGTGCGATTTGCACTTTGTACGGCTATGGGAGCGCAATAGTGACTCTTCTTACCAGAAAACAACTCTTGCTTGTAGGACGAGAAACTCCATGTGATTCAACTCCATTTAGGACTGGGAAACAATCACTAGCTAGCCTTACAAGAAACACATTCTGCTTTTGAGAAAAGAGCACTCTTCTACTCTACTGTGTTTCCTGTAGTGCCAGAACAGTGAGCTTGCTCAGAACAAAAGAACAGTGCTTCCTACACACGGGCCATATCTAGTTCAACTCTGCTTAGGAAACTGACAAGAACAGTAGCTCCTCTTCAGTCCAATACACTGTACTTGCTCGGAACAGACGCCAGGGCTATTTGCACTGTGTATGGCAAATGGAGCGCAATAGTGACTCTTCTAACCAGAAAACAACTCTTGCTCGTAGGACCAGAAACTGCATGTGTATTTGAACTCCATTTAAAACTGGGAAAAAAACGCTAGGTCGCCTTACAAGAAACACACTATGCTTTTCAAAAAAGAGCACTCTTCTACTCTACTGTGTTTCCTATGTGGTTTGAAGAGTGCGCTTGCTCAGAACAAAAGAACTGTGCTTCCTACACACACGGGACATATCTAGTTCAACTCTGCTTAGGAAACTGACAAGAACAGTAGCTCCTCTTCAGTCCAATACACTGTATTTGCTGGCAACAGATGCGAGTGCTATTTGCACTGTGTACAGCAATGGGAGCACAATAGTGACTCTTCTTACCAGAAAACAACTCTTGCTCATAGGACCAGAAACTGCATGGGATTCAACTCCATTTAGGACTGGGAAACAAACGCTAGCTCGCCTTACAAGAAACACACTCTGCTTTTGAGAGAAGAGCACTCTTCTACTCTACTGTGTTTCCTATGGGGTCAGAACAGAGAGCTTGCTCAGAACAAAAGAACTGTGCTTCCTACATCCGGGCCATATCTAGTTCAACTCTGCTTAGGAAACTGACAAGAGAAGTAGCTCCTCTTCAGTCCAATACACTGTACTTGCTGGGAACAGATGCGAGTGCTATTTGCACTGTGTATGGCAAAGGGAGCACAATAGTGACTCTTCTTACCAGAAAACAACTCTTGCTCGTAAGACCAGAAACTGCATGTGTATTTCAACTCCATTTACGACTGGGAAACAAATGCTACCTTGCCTTACAAGAAACACACTCTGCTTTTGAGAAAAAAGCACTCTTCTACTCTACTGTGTTTCCTATGGGGTTCAAACAGTGAGCTTGCTCAGAACAAAAGGACTGTGCTTACTACACACACGGGCCATATCTAGTTCAACTCTGCTTAGGAAACTGACAAGAACAGTAGCTCCTCTTCAGACCAATACACTGTAATTGCGTTAAACAAACGCGAGTGCTATTTGTACTGTGTATGGCAATGGGAGCACAATAGTGACATTCCTTACCAGAAAACATCTCTTGCTCATAGGACCAAAAACTTCATGTGAATCAACTCCATTTAGAACTGGGAAATAAATGCTAGCTCACCTTACAAGAAACACACTCTGCTTTTGAGAAAAGAGCACTCTTCTACTCTACTGTGTTTCGTATAGGGCCAGCACAGTGAGCTTGCACAGAACAAAAGCAGTCTGCTTCCTACACACACAGACATATCTAGTTCAATTCAGCTTAGGAAACTGACAAGAACAGTATACCCTCTTCAGTCAAATACACTGCACATGCTGGGAACAGACACCAGTGCTATTTGCCCTCTGTATGACAATCGGAGCACAATAGTGACTCTTCTTACCAGAAAACAACTCTTGCTCGTAGGACCAGGAACTGCATGTGATTCAACTCCATTTAGGACTGGGAAACAAACCCTAGCTCGCCTTACAAGAAACATACTCTGCTTTTGATAAAAGAGCACTCATCTATTCTACTGTTTTTCCTATGGTGTCCGAACAGTGAGCTTGCTCAGAACAAAAGAACTGTGCTTCCTACACACAGGGGCCATATCTAGTTCAACTCTGTTAGGAAACTGACAAGAACAGTAGCTCCTCTTAAGTCCAATAGTCTGTACATGCAGGGAACATACGCCAGTGCTATTTGCACTGTGTATGGCAATGGGAGCGCAATAGTGACTCTTCTTACCAGAAAAAAACTCTTGCTCGTAGGACCAGAAACTGCATGTGACTCAACTCCATTTAGGACTGGGAAACAAACGCTAGCTCGCCTTACAAGAAACACCCTCTGCTTTTGAGAAAAGAGCACTCTTCTACTCTACTGTGTTTCCTATGGGGTCCGAGCAGTGAGCTTGCTCAGAACAAAAGAACTGTGCTTCCTACACACACGGGCCATATCTAGTTCAACTCTCCTTACGAAACTGACAAGAACAGTAGCTCCTCTTCAGTCCAATACACTGTACTTGCTGGAAGCAGACGCGAGTGCTATTTGCACTGTGTATGGCAAAGGGAGGGCAATAGTGACTTTCCTTACCAGAAAACAACTCTTGGTGGTAGGACCAAAAACTGCATGTGATTCAACTCCATTTAGGACTGGGAAACAAATGCTAGCTCACCTTACAAGAAACACACTCTGCTTTTGAGAAAAGAGCACTCTTCTACTCTACTGTGTTTCCTATAGGGCCAGAACAGTGAGCTTGCTCAGAAAAGGAGAACTGTGCTTCCTACACACACGAGCCACATCTAGTTCAACTCTGCTTATGAAACTGAAAAGAACAGTAGCTCCTCTTCAGTCCAATACACTGTACTTGCTGGGAACAGACGCGAGTCCTATTTGCACTGTGTACGGCAATAAGTGCACAATAGTGAATCTTCTTACCAGGAAACAACTCTTGCTCTTAGGACCAGAAACTGCATTTGATTCAATCCACTTAGGACTGGGAAACAAACGCTAGCTCGCCTTACAAGAAACATGCTCTGCTTTTGAGAATAGGGCACACATCTACTCTACTGTGTTTCCTATGGGGTCCGAACAGTGAGCTTGCTCAGAACAAAAGAACTGTGCTTCCTACACACACGGGCCATATCTAGTTCAACTCTGCTTAGGAACCTGACAAGAACTGTAGATCCTCTTCAGTCCAATACACTGTACATGCTGGTAACAGACGGCAGTGCTATTTGCCCTGTGCATGACAATGGGAGCGCAATAGTGACTCTTTTTACCAGAAAACAACTCTTGCTAGTAGGACCAGAAACTGCATGTGATTCAACTCCATTTAGGACAGGGAAACAAACACTAGCACGCCTTTCAAGAAACACACTCTGCTTTTGTGAAAAGGGCACTCTTCTACTCTGTTTTTCCTATGGGGTCCGAACAGTGAGCTTGCTCAGAACAAAAGAACTGTGCTTCCTACACACACGGCCATATCTAGTTTAATTCTGCTTAGGAACCTGACAAGAACAGTAGATCCTCTTCAGTCCAATACACTGTACATGCTGGGAACCGACGCAAATGCTATTTGCCCTGTGTATGACATTGAGAGCGCAATAGTGACTCTTCTTACCAGAAAACAGCTCCTGCTCGTAGGACCAGAAACTGCGTGGGATTCAACTCCATTTAGGACTGGGAAACAAACGCTAGCTCGCCTTACATGAAACACACTCTGCTTTTAAGAAAAGAGCACTCTTCTACTCTACTGTGTTTCCTATAGGGCCAGAACAGTGATCTTGCTCAGAACAAAAGAACTGTGCTTCCTACACACACGGGCCATATCTAGTTCAATTCTGCTTACGAAACTGACAAGAACAGTAGCCTCTCTTCAGTCCAATACACTGTACTTGCTGGGAACAGACGCGAGTGCTATTTGCACTGTGTATGGCAAAGGGAGCGCAAAATGGATTCTTCTTACCAGAAAACAAGTCTCGCTCGTAGGACCAGAAACTGCATGTGTATTTCAACTCCATTTAGGACTGGGAAACAAACGCTAGCTCGCCTTACAAGAAACACACTCTGCTTTTGAGAAAAGAGCACTCTTCTACTCTACTGTGTTTCCTATAGGACCAGAAAAGAGAGCTAGCTCAGAACAAAAGAACTGGCTTCCTACATACACGGCCATATGTAGTTCAATTCTGCATAGGAAACTGACAAGAACAAAAGATTTTTTTCAGTCCAATACACTGTACATGCTGGGAACAGACGCCAGTGCTATTTGCCCTGTGTATGGCAAAAGGAGCGCAATAGTGACTCTTCTTACCAGAAAACAACTCTTGCTCGTAGGACCAGAAACTGCATGTGATTCAACTCCATTTAGGACTGGGAAACAAAAGCTAGCTCGCCTTACAAGAAACACCCTCTGCTTTTGAGAAAAGAGCACTCTTCTACTCTACTGTGTTTCCTATGGGGTCCGAGCAGTGAGCTTGCTCAGAACAAAAGAACTGTGCTTCCTACACACACGGGCCATATCTAGTTCAACTCTGCTTACGAAACTGACAAGAACAGTAGCTCCTCTTCAGTCCAATACACTGTACTTGCTGGAAGCAGACGCTAGTGCTATTTGCACTGTGTATGGCAAAGGGAGGGCAATAGTGACTTTCCTTACCAGAAAAAAACTCTTGGTGGTAGGACCAAAAACTGCATGTGATTCAACTCCATTTAGGACTGGGAAACAAACGCTAGCTTGCCATACAAGAAACACACTCTGCTTTTGAGAAAAGAGCTCTCTTCTACTCTACTGTGTTTCCTATAGGGCCAGAAGAGTGAGCTTGCTCAGAAAAGGAGAACTGTGCTTCCTACACACACGGGCCATATCTAGTTCAACTCTGCTTATTAAACTGACAAGAACAGTAGCTCCTCTTCAGTCCAATACACTGTACTTGCTGGGAACAGACGCGAGTCCTATTTGCACTGTGTACGGCAATAAGTGCACAATAGTGAATCTTCTTACCAGGAAACAACTCTTGCTCTTAGGACCAGAAACTGCATTTGATTCAATCCACTTAGGACTGGGAAACAAACGCTAGCTCGCCTTACAAGAAACATGCTCTGCTTTTGAGAATAGGGCACACATCTACTCTACTGTGTTTCCTATGGGGTCCGAACAGTGAGCTTGATGAGAACAAAAGAACTGTGCTTCCTACACACACGGGCCATATCTAGTTCAACTCTGCTTAGGAACCTGACAAGAACAGTCATCCTCTTCAGTCCAATATACTGTACATGCTGGTAACAGACGCCAGTGCTATTTGCCCTGTGTATGACAATGGAAGCGCAATAGTGACTCTTCTTACCAGAAAACAACTCTTGCTAGTAGGACCAGAAACTGCATGTGATTCAACTCCATTCAGGACTGGGAAACAAACGCTAGCTCGCCTTACAAGAAACACACTCTGCTTTTGAGAAAAGAGCACTCTTCTACTCTACTGTGTTTCCTATGGGGTCCAAACAGAGAACTTGCTCAGAACAAAAGAACTGTTCTTCCTACACCTGGGCCATATCTAGTTCAACTCTGCTGAGGAAACTGACATGAGAAGTAGCTCCTCTTCAGTCCAATACACTGTACTTGCTGGCAACAGATGCCAGTGCTATTTTCACTGTGTATGGCAATGGGAGCGCAATAGTGACTCTTCTTACCAGGAAACAACTCTTGCTCTTAGGACCAGAAACTGCATGGGATTAAACTCCCTTTAGGACTGGGAAATAAACGCTAGCTCGCCTTACAAGAAACACACTCTGCTTTTGAGAAAAGAGCACTCTACTACTCTACGGTGTTTCCTATAGTGCCAGAACATTGAGCTTGCTCAGAACTAAAGAACTGTGCTTCCTACACACACGGGCCATATCTACTTCAACTCTGCTTAGGAAACTGACAAGAACAGTAGCTTCTCTTCAGTTCAATACACTGTACATGCTGGGAACAGACGCGAGTGCTATTTGCACTGTGTACAGCAATGGGAGCACAATAGTGACTCTTCTTACCAGAAAACAACTCTTGCTCATAGGACCAGAAACTGCATGTGTTTCAACTCCATTTAGGACTGGGAAACAAATGCTAGCTCACCTTACAAGAAACACACTCTGCTTTTGAGAAAAGAGCAATCTTCTATTCTATTGTGTTTCCCATGGTGTCTGAACAGAGAGCTTGCTAAGAACAAAAGAACTGTGCTTCCTATATCCGGGCCATATCTACTTCAACTCTGCTTAGGAAACTGACAAGAGAAGTAGCTCCTCTTCAGTCCAATACACTGCAGTTGCAAGGAACAGACGCCAGTGCTATTTGCCATGTGTATGACAATGGGAGCGCAATAGTGACTCTTCTTACCCGAAAAAACTCTTGCTCGTAAGACCAGAAAATGCATGTGATTCAACTCTATTTAGGACTGGGAAACAAACGCTAGCTCGCCTTACAAGAAACACACTCTGCTTTTGAGAAAAGAGCACTCTTCTACTCTACTGTGTTTTCTATGGGGTCCAAACAGTGAGCTTGCTCAGAACAAAAGAACTGTGCTTTCTACACACACGGGCCATATCTAGTTCAATTCTGGTTAGGAAACTGACAAGAACAGTAGCTCCTCTTCAGTCCAATACACTGTACTTGCTGGTAAGAGAAGCGAGGGCTATTTGCACTATGTATGGCAAAGGGAGCACAATAGTGACTCTTCTTACCAGAAAACAAGTCTTGCTCGTAGGACCAGAAACTGCATGTGTATTTCAACTCCATTTAGGACTGGGAAACAAACGCAAGCTCGCCTTACAAGAAACACACTCTGCTTTTGAGAAAAGGGCACTCTTCTACTCTACTGTGTTTCCTATAGGGCTAGAACAGTGACCTTGCTCAGAACAAAAGAACTGTGCTTCCCACACACACGGGCCATATCAAGTTCAATTCTCCTTAGGAAAATGACAAGAACAGTATCCTCTCTTCAGTCCAATACACTCTACTTGCTGGGAACAGACGTGAGTGCTATTTGCACTGTTTATGGCAAACGGAGCGCAATAGTGACTCTTCTTACCAGAAAACAACTCTTGCTCTTAGGACCAGAAACTGCATGTTATTCAACTCCACTTAGGACTGGGAAACAAATGCTAGCTCGCCTTACAAGAAACACGCTCTGCTTTGAGTAAAGGTCACACTTCTACTCTACTGTGTTTCCTATAGGGTCCGAACAGAGAGCTTTCTCATAACAAAAGAACTGTGCTTCCTACACACACGGGCCATATCTAGTTCAACTATGCTTAGGAAACTGACAAGAACAGTAGATCCTCTTCAGTCCAATACAATGTACTTGCTGGGAACAGACACCAGTGGTATTTGCACTGTGAATGACAAAGGGAGCACAATAGTCACACTTCTTACCAAAAACAACTCTTGCTCGTAGGACCAGAAACTGCATGTGATTCAACTCCATTTAGGACTCGGAAACAAACGCTAGCTTTCCTTACAAGAAACACACTCTGCTTTTGAGAAAAGAGCACTCTTCTACTCTACTGTGTTTCCTGTAGGGCCAGAACAGTGAGCTTGCTCAGAACAAAAGAACTGTGCTTCCAGGACACGGGCCATATCTAGTTCAATTCTGCATAGGAAACTGACAAGAACAGTAGCTCCTCTTCCGTCCAATACGCTGTACTTGCTGGGAACAGACGCTAGTGCTATTTGCACTGTTTATGGCAATGGGAGCGCAATAGTGACTCTTCTTACCGGAAAACAACTCTTGCTCATAAGACCAAAAACTGCATTTGATTCCACTCCATTTAGGACTGGGAAACAAACCCTAGCTTGCCTTACAAGAAACACACTCTGCTTTTGAGAAAAGAGCACTCTTCTACTCTACTGTGTTTCCAATGGTGTCCGAACAGTGAGCTTGGTCAGAACAAAAGAACTGTGCTTCCTACACACACGGGCCATATCTAGTTCAACTCTGCTTAGGAAAATCACAAGAACAGTAGCTCCTCTTCAATCCAATACACTGTACTTGGTGGGAACAGACGCTAGTGCTATTTGCACTGTGTATGGCAATAAGTGCACAATAGTGAATCTTCTTACCAGGAAACAACTCTTGCTCTTAGGACCAGAAACTGCACTTGATTCAATCCACTTAGGACTGGGAAACAAACGCAAGCTTGACTTACAAGAAACACGCTCTGCTTTTGAGAATAGGGCACACATCTACTCTACTGTGTTTCCTATGGGGTCCGAACAGTGAGCTTGCTGAGAACAAAAGAACTGTGCTTCCTACACACACGGGCCATATCTAGTTCAACTCTGCTTAGGAACCTGACAAGAACAGGAGATCCTCTTCAGTCCAATACACTGTACATGCTGGTAACAGACGCCAGTGCCATTTGCCCTGTGTATGACAATGGGAGCGCAATAGTGACTCTTCTTACCAGAAAACAACTCTTGCTCGTAGGACCAGAAACTGCATGTGATTCAACTCCATTTAGGACTGGGAAACAAATGCTAGCTCACCTTACAAGAAATACATTCTGCTTTTGAGAAAAGAGCATTCTTCTACTCTACTGTGTTTCCTATAGGGCCAGAACAGTGAGCTTCCTCAGAACAAAAGAACTCTGATTCCTACACACACATGCCATATCTAGTTCAACTCTGCTTAGGAAACTGACAAGAACAGTAGCTCCTCTTCAGTCCAATACACTGTACTGGCTGGGAACAGACGCGAGTGCTATTTTTACTGTGTATGGCAATGGGAGCGCCATAGTGACTCTTCTTACCAGAAAACAACTCTTGCTCGTAGGACCAAAAACTGCATTTGATTCAACTCCATTTAGGACTGGGAAACAAACACTAGCTAGACTTACAAGAAACACACTCTGCTTTTGAGAAAAGAGCACTCCTCTACTCTACTGTGTTTCCTATAGGGCCAGAACAGTGAGCTTGCTCAGAACAAAAGAACTGTGCTTCCTACACACATGGGCCATATCTAGTTCAATTCTGCTTACGAAACTGACAAGAACAGTAGCCTCTCTTCAGTCCAATACACTGTACTTGCTTGGAACAGATGCGAGTGCTATTTGCACTGTGTATGGCAAAGGGATCGCAAAATGGACTCTTCTTAGCAGAAAACAACTCTCGCTCATAGGACCAGAAAATGCACGTGTATTTCAACTTCATTTAGGACTGGGAAACAAACGCTAGCTCGCCTTACGAGAAACACTTTCTGCTTTTGAGAAAAGAGCACTCTTCTACTCTACTGTGTTTCCTATAGTTCCAGAACAGTGAGCTTGCTCAAACAAAAGAACTGTGCTTCCTACACACACGGGCCATATCTATTTCAACTCTGCTTAGGAAACTGACAAGAAGAGTAGCTCCTCTTCAGTCCAATACACTGTACTTGCTGGGAACAGACGCGAGTGCTATTTGCACTGTGAACAGCAATGGGAGCACAATAGTGACTCTTCTTACCAGAAAACAACTCTTGCTCTTAGGACCAGAAACTGTATGTGATTCAACTCCATTTAGGACTGGGAAACAAACACTAGCTCGCCTTACAAGAAACACAGTCTTCTTTTTGAGTAAAGAGCACTCTTCTACTCTACTGTGTTTTCTATGGGGTCCGAACAGTGAGCTTGCTGAGAACAAGAGAACTGTGCTTCCTACACACTCACGCCATATCTAATTCAACTCTGCTTAGGAAAATGACATGAACAGTAGCTCCTCTTCAGTCAAATACACTGTACTTGCTGGGAACAGATGTGAGTGCTATTTGCACTGTGTATAGCAATGGGAGCACAATAGTGACTTTCCATACCAGAAAACAACTCTTGCGTGTAGGACCAGAAACTGCATGTGATTCAACTCCATTTAGGACTTGGAAACAAACGCTAGCTCCCCTTACAAGAAACACACTCTGCTTTTGAGAAAACAGCACTCTTCTACTCTACTGTGTTTCCTGTAGGGCCAGAACAGTGAGCTTGCTCAGAACAAAAGAACTGTGCTTCCTAGACACAGGCCATATCTAGTTCAATTCTGCATAGGAAACTGACAAGAACAGTAGCTCCTCTTCAGTCCAATACACTGTACTTGCTGGGAACAGACGCTAGTGCTATTTGCACTGTGTATGGCAATGGGAGCGCAATAGTGACTCTTCTTACCGGAAAACAACTCTTGCTCATAAGACTAAAAACTGCATTTGATTCCACTCCATTTAGGACTGGGAAACAAACCCTAGCTTGCCTTACAAGAAACACACTCTGCTTTTGAGAAAAGAGCACTCTTCTACTCTATTGTGTTTCCAATGGTGTCCGAAGAGTGAGCTTGCTGAGAACAAAAGAACTGTTCTTCCTACACACACGGGCCATATCTAGTTCAACTCTGCTTAGGAAACTCACAAGAACAGTAGCTCCTCTTCAATCCAATACACTGTACTTGGTGGGAACAGACGCTAGTGCTATTTGTACTGTGTATGGCAATAAGTGCACAATAGTGAATCTTCTTACCAGGAAACAACTCTTGCTCTTAGGACCAGAAACTGCACTTGATTCAATCCACTTAGGACTGGGAAACAAACGCAAGCTCGCCTTACAAGAAACACGCTCTGCTTTTGAGAATAGGGCACACATCTACTCTACTGTGTTTCCTATGGGGTCCGAACAGTGAGCTTGCTGAGAACAAAAGAACTGTGCTTCCTACACACACGGGCCATATCTAGTTCAACTCTGCTTAGGAACCTGACAAGAACAGTAGATCCTCTTCAGTCCAATACACTGTACATGCTGGTAACAGACGCCAGTGCCATTTGCCCTGTGTATGACAATGGGAGCGCAATAGTGACTCTTCTTACCAGAAAACAACTCTTGCTCATAGGACCAGAAACTGCATGTGATTCAACTCCATTTAGGACTGGGAAACAAATGCTAGCTCACCTTACAAGAAATACACTCTGCTTTTGAGAAAAGAGCATTCTTCTACTCTACTGTGTTTCCTATAGGGCCAGAACAGTGAGCTTCCTCAGAACAAAAGAACTGTGCTTCCTACACACACGTGCCATATCTAGTTCAACTCTGCTTAGGAAACTCACAAGAACAGTAGCCTCTCTTCAGTCCAATACACTGTACTTCCTGGGAAAGAGGCGAGTGCTATTTGCACTGTGTATGGCAAAGGGAACGCAAAATGGACTCTTCTTAGCAGAAAACAACTGTCGCTCGTAGGACCAGAAAATGCAAGTGTATTTCAACTTCATTTAGGACTGGGAAACAAACGCTAGCTCGCCTTACAAGAAACACACTCTGCTTTTGAGAAAAGAGCACTCTTCTACTCTACTGTGTTTCCTATGGGGTCCATACAGAGAACTTGCTCAGAACAAACGAACTGTGCTTCCTACACTTGGGCCATATCTAGTTCATCTCTGCTGAGGAAACTGACAAGAGAAGTAGCTCCTCTTCAGTCCAATACACTGTACTTGCTGGCAACAGATGCCAGTGCTATTTGCACTGTGTATGGCAAAGGGAGCTCAATAGTGACTTTCCTTACCAGAAAGAAACTCTTGCTCGTAGGACCAAAAATTGCATGTGATTCAACTCCATTTAGGACTGGGAAACAAACACTAGCTTGCCTTAGGAGAAACACTTTCTGCTTTTGAGAAAAGAGCACTCTTCTACTCTACTGTGTTTCCTATAGGGCCAGAATAGTGAGCTTGCTCAGAACAAAAGAACTGTGCTTCCTACACACACGGGCCATATCTATTTCAACTCTGCTTAGGAAACTGACAAGAAGAGTAGCTCCTCTTCAGTCCAATACACTGTACTTGCTGGGAACAGACGCGAGTGCTATTTGCACTGTGAACAGCAATGGGAGCACAATAGTGACTCTTCTTACCAGAAAACAACCCTTGCTCTTAGGACCAGAAACTGCATGTGATCAAACTCCATTTAGGACTGGGAAACAAACACTAGCTCGCCTTACGAGAAACACAGTCTTCTTTTTGAGTAAAGAGCACTCTTCTACTCTACTGTGTTTTCTATGGGGTCCGAACAGTGAGCTTGCTGAGAACAAAAGAACTGTGCTTCCTACACACTCACGCCATATCTAATTCAACTCTGCTTAGGAAAATGATATGAACAGTAGCTCCTCTTCAGTCAAATACACTGTACTTGCTGGGAACAGATGTGAGTGCTATTTGCACTGTGTATGGCAATGGGAGCGCAATAGTGACTTTCCATACCAGAAAACAACCCTTGCGTGTAGGACCAGAAAGTGCATGTGATTCAACTCCATTTAGGACTTGGAAACAAACGCTAGCTCCCCTTACAAGAAAAACACTCTGCTTTTGAGAAAACAGCACTCCTCTACTCTACTGTGTTTCCTATAGCGCTAGAACAGTGAGCTTGCTCAGAACAAAAGAACTGTGCTTCCTACACACACGGGCCATATCTAGTTCAACTCTGCTTAGGAAACTGACAAGAACAGTAGATCCTCTTCAGTCCAATACACTGTACTTGCTGGGAACAGACGCGAGTGCTATTTGCACTGTGAACAGCAATGGGAGCACAATAGTGACTCTTCTTACCAGAAAACAACTCTTGCTCTTAGGACCAGAAACTGCATGTGATTCAACTCCATTTAGGACTGGGAAACAAACACTAGCTCGCCTTACTAGAAACAAACTCTGCTTTTGAGGAAAGAGTACTCTTCTACTCTACTGTGTTTCCAGTAGGGCCAGAACAGTGAGCCTGCTGAGAAGAAAAGAACTGTGCTTCCTACACACACGGGCCATATCTAGTTCAACTCTGCTTAGGAAACTGACAAGAACAGTAGCTCCTCTTCAGTCCAATACACTGTAATTGTTGGGAACAGACGCGAGTGCTATTTGCACTGTGTATGGCAAAGGGAGCGCAATAGTGACTCTTCTTACCAGAAAACAACTCTTGCTCGTAGGACCAGAAACTGCATGTGTATTTCAACTCCATTTAGGACTGGGAAACAAATGCTAGCTCGCCTTACAAGAAACACACTCTGCTTTTGAGAAAAGAGCACTCTTCTACTCTACTGTGTTTCCTATGGTGTTCGAACAGTGAGCTTGCTCAAAACAAAAGAACTGTGCTTCCTACACACACGGGCCATATCTAGTTCAACTCTGCTTAGGAAAATGACAAGAACATTAGCTCCTCTTCAGGCCAATACACTGTACTTGCTGGGAACAGATGCGAGGGCTATTTGTACTGTGTATGGCAATGGGAGCGCAATAGTGACTTTCCTTACCAGAAAACAAGTCTTGCGTGTAGGACCAAAAACTGCATTTGATTCAACTCCATTTAGGACTGGGAAACAAACCCTAGCTTGCCGTACAAGAAACACACTCTGCTTTTGAGAAAGAGCACTCTTCTACTCTACTGTGTTTCCTGTGGGGTCCGAACAGTGAGCTTGCTGAGAACATAAGAACTGTGCTTCCTACACACACGGGCCATATCTAGTTCAACTCTGCTTAGGAAACTCACAAGAACAGTAGCTCCTCTTCAGTCCAATACACTGTACTTGCTGGGTACTGACGCGAAGGCTATTTGCACTGTGTACGGCAATGGGAGTGCAATAGTGACTCTTCTTACCAGAAAACAACTCTTGCTCGTAGGACCAGAAACTGCATGTGATTTACTCCATTTAAAACTGGGAAACAAACACTAGATTACCTTACAAGAAACACTTTCTGCTTTTGAGAAAAGAGCACTCTTCTACTCTACTGTGTTTCCTATAGGGCCAGAACAGTGAGCTTGCTCAGAACAAAAGAACTGTGCTTCCTACACACACGGGCCATATCTAGTTCAACTCTGCTTAGGAAACTGACAAGAACAGTAGCTGCTCTTCAGTCCAATACACTGTACTTGCTGGGAACAGACGCGAGTGCTATTTGCACTGTGAACAGCAATGGGAGCACAATAGTTACTCTTCTTACCAGAAAACAACTCTTGCTCTTAGGACCAGAAACTGCATGTGATTCAACTCCATTTAGGACAGGGAAACAAACACTAGCTCGCCTTACTAGAAGCACATTCTACTTTTGAGGAAAGAGCACTTTTCTACTCTACTGTGTTTCCTATAGGGCAAGAACAGTGAGCTTGCTGAGAACAAAAGAACGGTGCTTCCTACACACACGGGCCAATCTAGTTCAACTCTGCTTAGGAACCTGACAAGAACAGTAGATCCTCCTCAACCCAATACACTGTAATTGCTGGGAACAGACGCGAGTACTATTTGCACTGTGTATGGCAATGGGAGCACAATAGTTACTTTACTTACCAGAAAAATCTCTTGCTCATAGGACCAGAAACTGCATGTGATTCAACTCCATTTAGGACTGGGAAACAAACGCTAGCTCGCCTTACAAGAAACACACTCTGCTTTTGAGGAAAGAGCACTCTTCTACTCTACTGTGTTTCCTATAGGGCCAAAACAGTGAGCTTGCTGAGAACAAAAAAACTGTGTTTCCTACCCGCATGGGCCATATCTAGTTCAACTCTGCTTAGGAACCTGACAAGAACAGTAGATCCGCTTCAGTCCAATACACTGTACATGCTGGGAACACACGCCAGTGCTATTTGCCCTGTGTATGGCAAAGGGAGCGCAATAGTGACTCTAATAACCAGAAAACAACTCTTGCTCATAGGACCAAAAACTGCATGTGTATTTCAACTCCATTTAGAACTGGGAAACAAATGCTAGCTCGCCTTACAAGAAACACACTCTGCTTTTGAGAAAAGAGCACTCTTCTACTCTACATTGTTTTCTATGGGGTTCGAAGAGTGAGCTTGCTCAGAACAAAAGAACTGTGCTTCCTACACAGGGGCCATATCTAGTTCAACTCTGCTTAGGAAACTGACAAGAACAGTAGCTCCTCTTCAGTCCAATACACTGTACTTGCTGGGAACAGACGCGAGTGCTATTTGCACTGTGTATGGCAACGGGAGCGCAATAGTGACTTTCCTTACCAGAAAACAACTCTTGCTCCTAAGACCAGAAACTGCATGTGATTCAACTCCATTTAGGATTGTGAAACAAACGCTCGCTTGCCTTACACGAAACACACTTTGCTTTTGAGAATAGGGCACACATCTACTCTACTGTGTTTCCTATGGGGTCCAAACAGTGTGCTTGCTCCGATCAAAAGAACTGTGCTCCCTACACACACGGGTCATATCTAGGTCAACTCAGGTTAGGAACCTGACAAGAACAGTAGATCCTCTTCAGTCCAATACACTGTACATGCTGGGAAGAGAAACCAGTGCTATTTGCCCTGTGTATGACAATGGGAGCACAATAGTGACTCTTCTTACCAGAAAAAACTCTTGCTTGTAGGACCAGAAACTGCATGTGATTCAACTCAATTTAGGACTGGGAAACAAACGCTAGCTCGCCTTACAAGAAACACACTCTGCTTTTGAGAATAGAACACTCTTCTGCTCTACAGTGTTTCCTATAGGGCGAAAACAGTGAGCTTGCTCAGAACAAAAGAACTGTGCCTCCTACACACACGGGCCATATCTAGTTCAACTCTGCTTAGGAAACTGATGAGAACAGTAGCTCCTCTTCAGTCCAATAAACTGTACTTACTGGGAACAGACGCGCGTGCTATTTGCACTTTGTATGGCAATGGGAGCGCAATAGTGACCCTTCTTACCAGAAAACAACTCTTGCTCGTAGGACCAAAAACTGCATTTAATTCAACTCCTGTTAGGACTGGGAAACAAACGCTAGCTCTCCTTACAAGAAACACACTCTGGTTTTGAGAAAAGTGCACTCTTCTACTCTACTGTGTTTCTTATAGGGCCAGAACAGTGAGCTTGCTCAGAACAAAAGAACTGTGCTTCCTACACACACGGGCCATATCTCGTTCAACTCTGCTTAGGAAACTGACAAGAACAGTAGCTCCTCTTCAGTCCAATACACTGTACTTGCTGGGAACAGACGCGAGTGCTATTTGCACTGTGTATGGCAAAGGGAGCGCAATAGTGACTCTTCTTACCAGAAAACAACTCTAGCTCATAGGACCAGAAACTGCATGTGTATTTCAAATCCATTTTGGACTGGGAAACAAATGCTAGCTCGCCTTACAAGAAACACACTCTGCTTTTTAGAAAAGAGCACTCTTCTACTCTACTGTGTTTCCTATGGGGTTCGAACAGTGAGCTTGCTCAGAACAAAAGAACTGTGCTTCCTACACACACAGGCCATATCTAGTTCAACTCTGCTTAAGAAACTGACAAGAACAGTAGCTACTCTTCATCCAATACAATGTACTTGCTGGGAACAGACGCGAGTGCTATTTGAACTGTGTATGGCAATGGGAGCGCAATAGTGACTCTTCTTACCAGAAAACAACTCTTGCTCGTAGGACCTGAAACTGCATGTGATTCATCTCCATTTAGGACTGGAAAACAAACGCTAGCTTGCCTTACAAGAAACACACTCTACTTTTGAGGAAAGAGCACTCTTCTACTCTACTGTGTTTCCTATAGGGTCAGAACAGTGAGCTTGCTGAGTACAAAAGAACTGTGCTTCCTACACACAGGGGCCATATCTAGTTCAACTCTGCTTAGGAACCTGACAAGAACAGTAGATCCTCTTCAGTCCAATACACTGTACATGCTGGGAAGAGAAACCAGTGCTATTTGCCCTGTGTATGACAATGGGAGCGCAATAGTGACTCTTCTTTCCAGAAAAAACTCTAGCTCGTAGGACCAGAAACTGCATGTGATTCAACTCAATTTAGGACTGGGAAACAAATGCTAGCTCCGCTTACAAGAAACACACTCTGCTTTTGAGAAATAAGCACTCTTACACTCTACTGTGTTTCCTATGGTATCCGAACAGTGAGCTTGCTCAGAACAAAAGAACTGTGCTTCCTACACACACGGGCCATATCTAGTTCAACTCTGCTTAGGAAACTGACAAGAACAGTAGCTCCTCTTCAGTCCAATACACTGTACTTGCTGGGAACAGACGCGAGTGCTATTTGCACTGTGTACGGCAATGGGAGCACAATAGTGACTCTTCTTACCAGAAAACAACTCTTGCTCGTAGGACCAGAAACTGCATGGGATTCAACTCCATTTTTGACTGGGAAAAAAACGCTAGATTGCCTTACAAGAAACACACTCTGCTTTTGAGAAAAGAGCACCTTTCTTCTCTACTGTGTTTCCTATGGGGTCCAAAGAGAGAACTTGCTCAGAACAGAAGAACTGTCCTTCCTACACCCGGACCATATCTAGTTCAACTCTGCTTAGGAAACTGACAAGAGAAGTAGCTCCTCTTCAGTCCAATACACTGTACTTGCTGGGAACAGACGCCAGTGCTATTTGCACTGTGTATGACAATGGGAGCGTAATAGTGACTCTTCTTACCAGAAAACAACTCTTGCACGTAGGACCAGAAATTGCATGTGATTCAACTCCATTTAGGATTGGGAAACAAACACTAGCTCACCTTAAAAGAAACACGCTCTGCTTTTGAGAATAGGGCACACATCTACTCTACTGTGTTTTCTATGGGGTCCAAACAGTGATCTTGCTCAGAACAAAAGAACTTTGCTTCCTACACACACGGGTCATATCTAGTTCAACTCTGCTTAGGAAACTGACGAGAACAGTAGCTCCTCTTCAGTCCAATACACTGTACTTGCTGGGAACAGACGCGAGTGCTATTTGCACTGTGTATGGCAATGGGAGCACAATAGTGAGTCTTCTTACCAGAAAACAACTCTTGCTCGTAGGACCAGAAACTGCATGGGATTCAACTCGATTTCTTACTGGGAAACAAACACTAGCTCGCTTTACAAGAAAAACACTCTGCTTTTGAGAAAAGAGCACTCTTCTACTCTACTGTGTTTCCTATGGGATCCGAACAGTGAGCGTGCTCAGAACAAAAAAAACTGTGCTTCATACACACACGGGCCATATCTAGTTCTACTCTGCTTAGGAAACTGACAAGAACAGTAGCTCCTTTTCAGTCCAATACACTGTACTTCCTGGGAACAGACGCGAGTGCTATTTGCACTGTGTATGGCAATGGGAGCGCAATAGTGACTTTCCTTACCAGAAAACAACTCTTGCTCGTAGGACCAAAAACTGCATGTGATTCAACTCCATTATGGACTGGGAAACAAACGCTAGCTCGCCTTACAAGTAACACACTCTGCTTTTGAGGAAGGAGCACTCTTCTACTCTACTGTGTTTCCTTTAGTGCCAGAACAGTGAGCTTGCTCAGAACAAAAGAACTGTGCTTCCTACACACACGGCCATATCTAGTTCAATTCTGCTTAGGAAACTGAAAAGAACAGTAGATCCTCTTCAGTCCAATACACTGTACTTCCTGGGAACAGAGGCGAGTGCTATTTGCACTGTGTATGACAATAGGAGCGCAATTGTGACTCTTCATACAACAAAACAACTCTTGCTCATAGGACCAAAAAACTGCATGTCATTCAACTCCATTTAGGACTGGGAAACAAACGCTAGCTCGCCTTACAAGAAACACACTCTGCTTTTGAGAAAAGTGCACTCTTCTACTATACTGTGTTTCCTATAAGGCCAGAACAGTGAGCTTGCTCAGAACAAAAGAACTGTGCTTCCTACACACACGGGTCATATCTAGTTCAACTCTGCTTAGGAAACTGACAAGAACAGTAGCTCCTCTTCAGTCCAATACACTGTACTTGCTGGGAACAGACGCGAGTGCTATTTGCACTGTGTATGGCAATGGGAGCGCAATAGTGACTTTCCTTACCAGAAAACAACTCTTGCTCTTAAGACCAGAAACTGCATGTGATTCAACTCCATTTAGGATTGGGAAACAAACGCTAGCTCGCCTTACAAGAAACACACTCTGCTTTTGAGAATAAGGCACACATCTACTCTACTGTGTTTCCCGTGGGGTCCAAACAGTGTGCTTGCTCAGATCAAAAGAACTGTGCTTCCTACAGACACGGGTCATATCTACTTCAACTCTGCTTAGGAACCTGACAAGAACAGTAGATATTCTTAAGTCCAATACACTGTACATGCCGGGAAGAGAAACCAGTGCTATTTGCCCTGTGTATGACAATGGGAGTACAATAGTGACTCTTCTTACCAGAAAAAACTCTTGCTCGTAGGACCAGAAACTCATGTGATTCAACTCAAGTTAGGACTGGGAAACAAAGGCTAGCTCGCCTTACAAGAAACACACTCTGCTTTTGAGAATAGAACACTCTTCTACTCTACAGTGTTTCCTATAGGGCGAGAACAGTGAGCTAGCTCAGAACAAAAGAACTGTGCTTCCTACACACATGGGCCATATCTAGTTCAACTCTGCTTAGGAAACTGATGAGAACAGTAGCTCCTCTTCAGTCCAATACACTGTACTTACTGGGAATAGACGCGCGTGCTATTTGCTCTTTGTATGGCAATGGGAGCGCAATAGTGACTCTTCTTACCAGAAAACAACTCTTGCTCGTAGGACCAAAAACTGCATTTGATTCAACTTCTGTTAGGACTGGTAAACAAACGCTAGCTCGCCTTACAAGAAACACACTCTGGTTTTGAGAAAAGAGCACTCTTCTACTCTACTGTGTTTCTTATAGGGCCAGAACAGTGAGCTTTCTCAGAACAAAAGAATTGTGCTTCCTACACACACGGTCCATATCTAGTTCAACTCTGTTTAGGAAACTGACAAGAACAGTTCCTCCTCTTCAGTCCAATACACTGTACTTGCTGGGAACAGACGCGAGTGCTATTTGCACTGTGTACTGCAATGGATGCAAAATAGTGACTCTTCTTACCAGAAAACAACTCTTGCTCTTAGGACCTGAAACTGCATTTGATTCAACCCACTTAGGACTAGGAAACAAACGCTAGCTTGCCTTACAAGAAACACGCTCTGCTTTTGAGAATAGGGCACACATCTATTCTACTGTGTTTTCTATGGGGTCCAAACAGTGAGCTTGCTCAGAACAAAAGAACTGTGCTTCCTACACACACGGGTCATATCTAGTTCAACTCTGCTTAGGATACTGACAAGAACAGTAGTTCCTCTTCAGCCCAATACACTGTATTTGCCGGGAACAGACGCGAGTGCTATTTGCACTGTGTATGGCAATGGGAGCACAATAGTGACTCTTCTTACCAGAAAACAACTCTTGCTCGTAGGACCAGAAACTGCATGTGATTCAACTCCATTTAGGACTGGGAAACAAACGCTAGCTCGCCTTACAAGAAACACACTCTGCTTTTGAGGAAAGAGCACTCTTCTACCCTACTGTGTTTCCTATAGGGCCAGAACAGTGAGCTTGCTGAGAACAAAAAAACTGTGTTTCCTACCCTTCACGGGCCATATCTAGTTCAACTCTGCTTAGGAACCTGACAAGAACAGTAGATCCTCTTCAGTCCAATACACTGTACATGCTGGGAACAGACGCAAGTGCTATTTGCACTGTGTATGACAATAGGAGCGCAATTGTGACTCTTCATACCACAAAACAACTCTTGCTCATAGGACCAAAAACTGCATGTGAATCAACTCCATTTAGGACTGGGAAACAAACGCTACTTCGCCTTACAAGAAACACACTCTGCTTTTGAGAAAAGTGCACACTTCTACTATACTGTGTTTCCTATAGGGCCAGAACAGTGAGCTTGCTCAGAACAAAAGAACTGTGCTTCCTACACACATGGGCCATATCTAGTTCAACTCTGCTTAGGAAACTGACAAGAACAGTAGATCCTCTTCAGTCCAATACACTGTACTTGCTGGGAACAGACACGAGTGCTATTTGCACTGTGTATGACAATAGGAGCGCAATTGTGACTCTTCATACCACAAAACAACTCTTGCTCATAGGACCAAAAACTGCATGTGAATCAACTCCATTTAGGACTGGGAAACAAACGCTACTTCGCCTTACAAGAAACACACTCTGCTTTTGAGAAAAGTGCACTCTTCTACTATACTGTGTTTCCTATACGCCAGAACAGTGAGCTTGCTCAGAACAAAAGAACTGTGCTTCCTACACACATGGGCCATATCTAGTTCAACTCTGCTTAGGAAACTGATGAGAACAGTAGCTCTTCTTCAGTCCAATACACTGTACTTGCTGCGAACAGACGCGAGTGCTATTTGCACTGTGTACTGCAATGGATGCAAAATAGTGACTCTTCTTACAAGAAAACAACTCTTGCTCTTAGGACCTGAAACTGCATGTGATTCAACTCCATTTAGGACTGGGAAACAAACGCTAGCTCGCCTTACAAGAAACACACTCTGCTTTTGAGGAAAGAGCACTCTTCTACCCTACTGTGTTTCCTATAGGGCCAGAACAGTGAGCTTGCTGAGAACAAAAAAACTGTGTTTCCTACCCTTCACGGGCCATATCTAGTTCAACTCTGCTTAGGAACCTGACAAGAACAGTAGATCCGCTTCAGTCCAATACACTGTACATGCTGGGAACAGACGCCAGTGCTATTTGCCCTGTGTATGGTAAAGGGAGCGCAATAGTGACTCTTCTAACCAGAAAACAACTCTTGCTCATAGGACCAAAAACTGCATGTGTATTTCAACTCCATTTAGAACTGGGAAACAAATGCTAGCTCACCTTACAAGAAACACAATCTGCTTTTGAGAAAAGAGCACTCTTCTACTCTACATTGTTTCCTATGGGGTTCGAAGAGTGAGATTGCTCAGAACAAAAGAACTGTGCTTCCTACACACGGGCCATATCTAGTTCAACTTTGCTTAGGAAACTGACAAGAACAGTAGCTCCTCTTCAGTCCAATACACTGTACTTGCTGGGAACAGACGCGAGTGCTATTTGCATTGTGTATGGCAATAAGTGCACAATAGTGAATCTTCTTACAAGGAAACAACTCTTGCTCTTAGGACCAGAAACTGCATTTGATTCAATCCACTTAGGACTGGGAAACAAACGCTAGCTTGCCTTACAAGAAACACGCTCTGCTTTTAAGAATAGGGTACACATCTTCTATACTGTGTTTCCTATGGGGTCCAAACAGTGTGCTTGCTCAGAACAAAAGAACAGTGCTTCCGACACACACGGGTCATATCTAGTTCAACTCTGCTTAGGAACCTGACAAGAACAGTAGATACTCTTCAGTCCAATACACTGTACATGCTGGGAAGAGAAACCAGTGCTATTTGCCTTGTGTATGACAATGGGAGCACAATAGTGACTCTTCTTACCAGAAAAAACTCTTGCTCGTAGGACCAGAAACTGCATGTGATTCAACTCAATTTAGGACTGGGAAACAAATGCTAGCTCGCCTTACAAGAAACACACTCTGCTTTTCAGAATAGAACACTCTTCTACTCTACAGTGTTTCCTATAGGGCAAGAACAGTGAGCTTGCTCAGAACAAAAGAACTGTGCTTCCTACACACACGGGCCATATCTAGTTCAACTCTGCTTAGGAAACTGATGAGAACAGTAGCTCCTCTTCAGTCCAATACACTGTACTTACTGGGAACAGACGCGCGTGCTATTTGCACTTTGTATGGCAATGGGAGCGCAATAGTGACTCTTCTTACCAGAAAACAACTCTTGCTCGCAGGACCAAAAACTGCATTTGATTCAACTCCTGTTAGGACTGGGAAACAAACGCTAGCTCGCCTTACAAGAAACACACTCTGGTTTTGAGAAAAGGGCACTCTTCTACTCTACTGTGTTTCTTATATGGCCAGAACAGTGAGCTTGCTCAGAACAAAAGAACTGTGCTTCCTACACACACGGTCCATATCTAGTTCAACTCTGCTTAGGAAACTGACAAGAACAGTAGCTCCTCTTCAGTCCAATACACTGTACTTGCTGGGAAGAGACGCGAGTGCTATTTGCACTGTGTATGGCAATGGGAGCGCAGTAGTGACTCTTCTTACAAGAAAACATCTCTAGCTCATAGGACCAGAAACTGCATGTGTATTTCAAATCCATTTTGGACTGGGAAACAAATGCTAACTCGCCTTACAAGAAACACACTCTGCTTTTGAGAAAACAGCACTCTTCTACTCTACTGTGTTTCCTATGGGGTTCGAAAAGTGAGCTTGCTCAGAACAAAAGAACTGTGCTTCCTACACACACGGGCCATATCTAGTTCAACTCTGCTTAGGAAACTGACAAGAACAGTAGCTCCTCTTCAGTCCAATACACTGTACTTGCTGGGAACAGACGCGAGTGCTATTTGTACTGTGTATGGCAATGGGAGCGCAATAGTGACTATTCTTACCAGAAAACAACTCTTGCTCCTAGGACCTGAAACTGCATGTGATTCATCTCCATTTAGGACTGGGAAAGAAATGCTAGCTTGCCTTACTAGAAACACACTCTGATTTTGAGGAAAGAGCACTCTTCTACTCTACTGTGTTTCCTATAGGGTCAGAACAGTGAGCTTGCTGAGTACAAAAGAACTGTGCTTCCTACACACAGGGGCCATATCTAGTTCAACTCTGCTTAGGAACCTGACAAGAACAGTAGATCCTCTTCAGTCCAATACACTGTACATGCTGGGAAGAGAAACCAGTGCTATTTGCCCTGTGTATGACAATGGGAGTGCAATAGTGACTCTTCTTACCAGAAAAAACTCTTGCTCCTAGGACCAGAAACTGCATGTGATTCAACTCAATTTAGGACTGGGAAACAAACGCTAGCTCCCCTAACAAGAAACACACTCTGCTTTTGAGAAATAAGCACTCTTATACTCTACTGTGTTTCCTATGGGATCCGAACAGTGAGCTTGCTCAGAACAAAAGAACTGCGCTTCCTACACACACGGGCCATATCTAGTTCAACTCTGCTTAGGAAACTGACAAGAACAGTAGCTCCTCTTCAGTCCAATACACTGTACTTGCTGGGAAGAGACGCGAGTGCTATTTGCACTGTGTATGGCAATGGGAGCGCAGTAGTGACTCTTCTTACCAGAAAACAACTCTTGCTCGTAGGACCAGAAACTGCATGGGATTCAACTCCATTTATGACTGGGAAAAAAACGCTAGATTGCCTTACCAGAAACACACTCTGCTTTTGAGAAAAGAGCACCTTTCTTCTCTACTGTGTTTCCTATGGGGTCCAAAGAGAAAACTTGCTCAGAACAGAAGAACTGTCCTTCCTACACCCGGGCCATATCTAGTTCAACTCTGCTTAGGAAACTGACAAGAGAAGTAGCTCCTCTTCAGTCCAATACACTGTACTTGTTGGGAACAGACGCCAGTGCTATTTGCACTGTGTATGACAATGGGAGCATAATAGTGACTCTTCTTACCAGAAAACAACTCTTGCTCGTAGGACCAGAAATTGCATGTGATTCAACTCCATTTAGGACTGGGAAACAAACGCTAGCTCACCTTAAAAGAAACACGCTCTGCTTTTGAGAATAGGGCACACATCTACTCTACTGTGTTTTCTATGGGGTCCAAACAGTGAGCTTGCTCAGAACAAAAGACCTGTGCTTCCTACACACACGGGTCATATCTAGTTCAACTCTGCTTAGGAAACTGACAAGAACAGTAGCTCCTCTTCAGCCCAATACACTGTAATTGCTGGGAACAGACGCGAGTGCTATTTGCACTGTGTATGGCAATGGGAACACAATAGTTACTTAACTTACCAGAAAAAACACTTGCTCATAGGACCAGAAACTGCATGTGATTCAACTCCATTTAGGACTGGGAAACAAACGCTAGCTCACCTTACAAGAAACACACTCTGCTTTTGAGGAAAGAGCACTCTTCTACTCTACTGTGTTTCCTATAGGGCCAGAACAGTGAGCTTGCTGAGAACAAAAAAACTGTGTTTCCAAACCGCACGGGCCATATCTATTTCAACTCTGCTTAGGAACCTGACAAGAACAGTAGATCCTCTTCACTCCAATACACTGTACATGCTGGGAACAGACGCCAGTGCTATTTGCCCTGTGTATGGCAAAGGGAGCGCAATAATGACTCTTCTAACCAGAAAACAACTCTTGCTCATAGGACCAAATACTGCATGTGTATTTCAACTCCATTTAGAACTGGGAAACAAATGCTGGCTCGCCTTACAAGAAACACACTCTGCTTTTGAGAAAAGAGCACTCTTCTACTCTACAGTGTTTCCTATGGGGTTCGAAGAGTGAGATTGCTCAGAACAAAAGAACTGTGCTTCCTACACACGGGCCATATCTAGTTCAACTCTGCTTAGGAAACTGACAAGAACAGTAGCTCCTCTTCAGTCCAATACACTGTACTTGCTGGGAACAGACGCGAGTGCTATTTGCACTGTGTATGGCAATAAGTGCACAATAGTGAATCTTCTTACCAGGAAACAACTCTTGCTCTTAGGACCAGAAACTGCATTTGATTCAATCCACTTAGGACTGGGAAAAAAACGCTAGCTTGCCTTACAAGAAACACGCTCTGCTTTTGAGAATAGGGTACACATCTTCTATACTGTCTTTCCTATGGAGTGCAAACAGTGAGCTTGCTCAGAACAAAAGAACTGTGCTTCCTACACACACGGGTCATATCTAGTTTTACTCTGCTTAGGAAACTGACAAGAACAGTAGCTCCTCTTCAGTCCAATACACTGTAATTGTTGGGAACAGACACCAGTGCTATTTGCCCTGTGTATGACAATGGGAGCACAAAAGTGACTCCTCTTACCAGAAAACAACTCTTGCTCCTAGGAACAGAAACTCCTCGTGATTCAACTCCATTTAGGACTGGGAAACAAACGCTAGCTCGCCTTACAAGAAACACACTCTGCTTTTGAGAAAGGAGGACTCTTCTGCTCTACTGTGTTTTCTATGGGGTCTGAACAGTGAGCTTGCTGAGAACAAAAGAACTGTGCTTCCTACACACACGGGCCATATCTAGTTCAACTGTGCTTAGGAAAC
This sequence comes from Peromyscus eremicus, assembly GCF_949786415.1. Classification (NCBI taxonomy): domain Eukaryota; kingdom Metazoa; phylum Chordata; class Mammalia; order Rodentia; family Cricetidae; genus Peromyscus; species Peromyscus eremicus. The sequence goes on along the minus strand of NW_026735031.1, from coordinate 61,889 downwards.
TGACAAGAACAGTAGATCCTCTTCAGTCCAATACACTGTACTTGCTGGGAACAGATGCCAGTGCTATTTGCACTGTGTATGACAATGGGAGCGCAATAGTGACTCTTCCTACCAGAAAACAACTCTTGCTCGTATGACCAGAAACTGCATTTGATTCAACCCACTTAGGACTGGGAAACAAACGCTAGCTCGCCTTACAAGAAACACACTCTGCTTTTGAGAAAGGAGCACTCTTCTGCTCTACTGTGTTTTCTATGGGGTCTGAACAGTGAGCTTGCTGAGAACAAAAGAACAGTGCTTCCTACACACACGGGCCATATCTAGATCAACTCTGCTTAGGAAACTGACAAGAACAGTAGATCCTCTTCAGTCCAATACCCTGTAATTGCTGGGAACAGACGCGAGTGCTATTTGCACTGTGTATGGCAAAGGGAGCGCAATAGTGACTATTCTTACCAGAAAACAACTCTTGCTCATAGGACCAGAAACTGCATGTGTGTTTCAACTCGATTTAGGACTGGGAAACAAACATTAGCTCGCCTTATAAGAAACACACTCTGCTTTTGAGAAAAGAGCACTCTTCTACTCTACTGTGTTTCCTCTGGGGTTCGAACAGTGAGCTTGCTCAGAACTAAAGAACTGTGCTTCCTACACACAGGGGCCATATCTAGATCAACTCTGCTTAGGAAACTGACAAGAACAGTAGATCCTCTTCAGTCCAATACCCTGTAATTGCTGGGAACAGACGCGAGTGCTATTTGCACTGTGTATGGCAAAGGGAGCGCAATAGTGACTCTTCTTACCAGAAAACAACTCTTGCTCGTAGGACCAAATACTGCATTTGATTCACCTCCATTTAGTACTGGGAAACAAATGCTAGCTAGCCTTACAAGAAACACACTCTGCTTTTGAGAAAAGAGCACTCTTCTACTCTACTGTGTTTCCTATAGGGCCAGAACAGTGCGCTTGCTCAGAACAACAGAACTGTGCTTCCTACACACACGGGCCATATCTAGTTCAATTCTGGTTAGGAAACTGACAAGAACAGTTGCCTCTCTTCGGTCCAATACACTGTACTTGCTGGGAACAGACGAGATTGCTATTTGCACTGTGTATGGCAAATGGAACACAAAATGGACTCTTCTTACCAGAAAACAACTCTTGCTCGTAGGACCAGAAACTGCATGTGTATTTCAACTCCATTTAGGAGTGGGAAACAAACGCTAGCTCACCTTTCAAGAAACACACTCTGCTTTTGAGAAAAGAGCACTTTTCTACTCTACTGTTTTTCCTATAGGGCCAGAACAGTGAGCTTGCTCAGAACTAAAGAACTGTGCTTCCTACACACACGGGCCATATCTAGTTCAACTCTGCTTAGGAAACTGACAAGAACAGTAGATCCTCTTCAGTCCAATACACTGTACTTTCTGGGAACAGACGCCAGTGCTATTTGCACTGTGAATGTCAATGGGAGCGCAATAGTGACTCTTCTTACCAGAAAACAACTCTTGCTAGTAGGACCAGAAACTGCATGTGATTCAACTCCATTCAGGACTAGGAAACAAACGCTAGCTCCTCTTACAAGAAACACACTCTGCTTTTGAGAAAAGAGCACTCTTCCACTCTACTGTGTTTTCTATAGGACCAGAACAGTGAGCTTGCTCAGAACAAAAGAACTGTGCTTCCTACACACACGGGCCATATCTAGTTCAACTCTGCTTAGGAAACTGACAAGAACAGTAGCTACTCTTCAGTCCAATACACTGTGCTTGCTGGGAACAGACGCGAGTGCTATTTGCACTGTGTATGGCAAAGGGAGCACAATAGTGACTCTTCTTACCAGAAAACAACTCTTGCTCGTAGGACGAAAAACTGCATTTGATTCAACTCCATTTAGGACTGGGAAACAAACCCAAGCTCGCCTTACAAGAAACACACTCTGCTTTTGAGAAAAGAGCACTCTTCTACTCTATGTGTTTCCTATGGGGTCCTAACAGTGAGCTTGCTGAGAACAAAAGAACTGTGCTTCCTACACACACGGGCCATATCCAGTTCAACTCTGCTTAGGAAACTCAGAAGAACAGTAGCTCCTCTTCAGTCCAATACACTGTACTTGCTGGGAACAGACGCGAGGGCTATTTTCACTGTGTATGGCAAAGGGAGCACAATAGTGACTCTTCTTACCAGAAAACAACTCTTGCTCTTAGGACCAGAAACTGCATGTGATTCAGCTCCATTTAGGACTGGGAAACAAACGCTAGCTTGCCTTACAAGAAACACACTCTTCTTTTTAGAAAAGAGCACTCTTCTACTCTACTGTGTTTCCTATAGTGCCAGAACAGTGAGCTTGCTCAGAAAAAAAGAACTGTGCTTCCTACACACACGGGCCATATCTAGTTCAATTCTGGTTAGGAAACTGAAAAGAACAGTAGCCTCTCTTCAGTCCAATACACTGTACTTGCTGGGAACAGACGCGAGTGCTATTTGCACTGTGTATGGCAAATGGAACGCAAAATGGACTCTTCTTACCAGAAAACAACTCTTGCTCGTAGGACCAGAAACTGCATGTGTTTTTCAACTCCATTTAGGAGTGGGAAACAAATGCTAGCTCACCTTTCAAGAAACACACTCTGCTTTTGAGAAGAGAGCACTCTTCTACTCTACTGTGTTTCCTATGGGATCCGAACAGTTAGCTTGCTCAGAACAAAAGAACTGTGCTTCCTACACACACGGACCATATCTAGTTCTACTCTGCTTAGGAAACTGACAAGAACAGTAGCTCCTCTTCAGTCCAATACACTGTACTTGCTGGGAACAGACGCCAGTGCTATTTGCACTGTGTATGAATATGGGAGCGCAATAGTGACTCTTCTTACCAGAAAACAACTCTTGCTCGTAGGACCAGAAACTGCATGTGATTCAACTCCATTTAGGACTGGGAACCAAACACTAGCTCTCCTTACAAGAATCACACTCTGCTTTTGAGAAAAGAGCACTCTTTCACTCTACTGTGTTTTCTGTAGGGCCAAAACAGAGAGCTTGCTCAGAACAAAAGAAATGTGCTTCCTACACACACGGGTCATATCTAGTTCAACTCTGCTTAGGAATCTGACTAGAACAGTAGATCCTCTTCAGTCCAATACACTGTACATGCTGGGAACAGACGCCAGTGCTATTTGCCCTGTGTATGACAATGGGAGCGCAATAGTGACTCTTCTTACCAGAAAACAACTCTTGGTCCTAGGACCAGAAACTGCATGGAATTCAACTCCATTTAGGACTGGTAAACAAACGCTAGCTCGCCTTACAAGAAACACACTCTGCTTTTGAGAAAAGAGCACTCTTCTACTCTACAGTGTTTCCTATAGTGCCAGAACAGTGAGCTTGCTCAGAACAAGAGAACTGTGCTTCCTATACACACGGGCCATATCTAGTTCAACTCTGCTTAGGAAACTGACAAGAACAGTAGCTCCTCTTCAGTCCAATACACTGTACTTGCTGGGAACAGATGCGAGTGCTATTTGCACTGTGTATGGCAATGGGAGCGCAATAGTGTCTTTCCTTACTTGAAAGCAACTCTTGCGTGTAAGACCAAAAACTACATGTGATTCAAGTCCATTTAGCACTGGGAAACAAACGCTAGCTCGCCTTACAATAAACAAAATCTGCTTTTGAGGAAAGAGCACTATTCTACTCTACTGTGTTTCCTATGGTGTCTGAACAGTGAGCTTGCTCAGAACAAAAGAACTGTGCTTCCTACACACACGGGCCATATCTAGTTCAACTCTGCTTAGGAAACTGACAAGAACAGTATCCTTTCTTCAGTCCAATACACTCTACTTGCTGGGAACAGACGCGAGTGCTATTTGCACTGTGTATGGCAAAGGGAGCGCAATAGTGACTCTTCTTATCAGAAAACAACTCTTGCTCTTAGGACCAGAAACTGCATGTGATTCAACTCCACTTAGGACTGGGAAAAAAACGCTAGCTCGCCTTACTAGAAATACGCTCTGCTTTGAGAAAAGGGGACACTTCTACTCTACTGTGTTTCCTATGGGGTCCTAACAGTGAGCTTGCTCAGAACAAAAGAACCGTGCTTCCTACACACACCTGCCATATCTAGTTCAACTCTGCTTAGGAAACTGACAAGAACAGTAGATCCTCTTCAGTCCAATACACTGTACTTGCTGGGAACAGACACGAGTGCTATTTGCACTGTGTATGACAATAGGAGCGCAATTGTGACTCTTCATACCACAAAACAACTCTTGCTCATAGGACCAAAAACTGCATGTGAATCAACTCCATTTAGGACTGGGAAACAAACGCTACTTCGCCTTACAAGAAACACACTCTGCTTTTGAGAAAAGTGCACTCTTCTACTATACTGTGTTTCCTATAGGGCCAGAACAGTGAGCTTGCTCAGAACAAAAGAACTGTGCTTCCTACACACATGGGCCATATCTAGTTCAACTCTGCTTAGGAATCTGATGAGAACAGTAGCTCTTCTTCAGTCCAATACACTGTACTTGCTGGGAACAGACGCGAGTGCTATTTGCACTGTGTACTGCAATGGATGCAAAATAGTGACTCTTCTTACAAGAAAACAACTCTTGCTCTTAGGACCTGAAACTGCATGTGATTCAACTCCATTTAGGACTGGGAAACAAACGCTAGCTCGCCTTACAAGAAACACACTCTGCTTTTGAGGAAAGAGCACTCTTCTACCCTACTGTGTTTCCTATAGGGCCAGAACAGTGAGCTTGCTGAGAACAAAAAAACTGTGTTTCCTACCCTTCACGGGCCATATCTAGTTCAACTCTGCTTAGGAACCTGACAAGAACAGTAGATCCGCTTCAGTCCAATACACTGTACATGCTGGGAAGAGACGCCAGTGCTATTTGCCCTGTGTATGGTAAAGGGAGCGCAATAGTGACTCTTCTAACCAGAAAACAACTCTTGCTCATAGGACCAAAAACTGCATGTGTATTTCAACTCCATTTAGAACTGGGAAACATATGCTAGCTCACCTTACAAGAAACACAATCTGCTTTTGAGAAAAGAGCACTCTTCTACTCTACATTGTTTCCTATGGGGTTCGAAGAGTGAGATTGCTCAGAACAAAAGAACTGTGCTTCCTACACATGGGCCATATCTAGTTCAACTTTGCTTAGGAAACTGACAAGAACAGTAGCTCCTCTTCAGTCCAATACACTGTACTTGCTGGGAACAGACGCGAGTGCTATTTGCATTGTGTATGGCAATAAGTGCACAATAGTGAATCTTCTTACAAGGAAACAACTCTTGCTCTTAGGACCAGAAACTGCATTTGATTCAATCCACTTAGGACTGGGAAACAAACGCTAGCTTGCCTTACAAGAAACACGCTCTGCTTTTAAGAATAGGGTACACATCTTCTATACTGTGTTTCCTATGCGGTCCAAACAGTGTGCTTGCTCAGAACAAAAGAACTGTGCTTCCTACACACACGGGCCATATCTAGTTCAACTCTGCTTAGGAAACTGATGAGAACAGTAGCTCCTCTTCAGTCCAATACACTGTACTTACTGGGAACAGACGCGCGTGCTATTTGCACTTTGTATGGCAATGGGAGCACAATAGTGACTCTTCTTACCAGAAAACAACTCTTGCTCGCAGGACCAAAAACTGCATTTGATTCAACTCCTGTTAGGACTGGGAAACAAACGCTAGCTCGCCTTACAAGAAACACACTCTGGTTTTGAGAAAAGAGCACTCTTCTACTCTACTGTGTTTCTTATAGGGCCAGAACAGTGAGCTTGCTCAGAACAAAAGAACTGTGCTCCCTACACACACGGTCCATATCTAGTTCAACTCTGCTTAGGAAACTGACAAGAACAGTAGCTCCTCTTCAGTCCAATACACTGTACTTGCTGGGAAGAGACACGAGTGCTATTTGCACTGTGTATGGCAATGGGAGCACAGTAGTGACACTTCTTACCAGAAAACATCTCTAGCTCATAGGACCAGAAACTGCATGTGTATTTCAAATCCATTTTGGACTGGGAAACAAATGCTAACTCGCCTTACAAGAAAAACACTCTGCTTTTGAGAAAACAGCACTCTTCTACTCTACTGTGTTTCCTATGGGGTTCGAAAAGTGAGCTTGCTCAGAACAAAAGAACTGTGCTTCCTACACACACGGGCCATATCTAGTTCAACTCTGCTTAGGAAACTGACAAGAACAGTAGCTCCTCTTCAGTCCAATACACTGTACTTGCTGGGAACAGACGCGAGTGCTATTTGTACTGTGTATGGCAATGGGAGCACAATAGTGACTCTTCTTACCAGAAAACAACTCTTGCTCCTAGGACCTGAAACTGCATGTGATTCATCTCCATTTAGGACTGGGAAAGAAATGCTAGCTTGCCTTACTAGAAACACACTCTGCTTTTGAGGAAAGAGCACTCTTCTACTCTACTGTGTTTCCTATAGGGTCAGAACAGTGAGCTTGCTGAGTACAAAAGAACTGTGCTTCCTACACACAGGGGCCATATCTAGTTCAACTCTGCTTAGGAACCTGACAAGAACAGTAGATCCTCTTCAGTCCAATACACTGTACATGCTGGGAAGAGAAACCAGTGCTATTTGCCCTGTGTATGACAATGGGAGTGCAATAGTGACTCTTCTTACCAGAAAAAACTCTTGCTCCTAGGACCAGAAACTGCATGTGATTCAACTCAATTTAGGACTGGGAAACAAACGCTAGCTCCCCTAACAAGAAACACACTCTGCTTTTGAGAAATAAGCACTCTTATACTCTACTGTGTTTCCTATGGGATCCGAACAGTGAGCTTGCTCAGAACAAAAGAACTGCGCTTCCTACACACACGGGCCATATCTAGTTCAACTCTGCTTAGGAAACTGACAAGAACAGTAGCTCCTCTTCAGTCCAATACACTGTACTTGCTGGGAAGAGACGCGAGTGCTATTTGCACTGTGTATGGCAATGGGAACGCAGTAGTGACTCTTCTTACCAGAAAACAACTCTTGCTCGTAGGACCAGAAACTGCATGGGATTCAACTCCATTTATGACTGGGAAAAAAACGCTAGATTGCCTTACCAGAAACACACTCTGCTTTTGAGAAAAGAGCACCTTTCTTCTCTACTGTGTTTCCTATGGGGTCCAAAGAGAAAACTTGCTCAGAACAGAAGAACTGTCCTTCCTACACCCGGGCCATATCTAGTTCAACTCTGCTTAGGAAACTGACAAGAGAAGTAGCTCCTCTTCAGTCCAATACACTGTACTTGTTGGGAACAGACGCCAGTGCTATTTGCACTGTGTATGACAATGGGAGCATAATAGTGACTCTTCTTACCAGAAAACAACTCTTGCTCGTAGGACCAAAATTGCATGTGATTCAACTCCATTTAGGACTGGGAAACAAACGCTAGCTCACCTTAAAAGAAACACGCTCTGCTTTTGAGAATAGGGCACACATCTACTCTACTGTGTTTTCTATGGGGTCCAAACAGTGAGCTTGCTCAGAACAAAAGACCTGTGCTTCCTACACACACGGGTCATATCTAGTTCAACTCTGCTTAGGAAACTGACAAGAACAGTAGCTCCTCTTCAGCCCAATACACTGTAATTGCTGGGAACAGACGCGAGTGCTATTTGCACTGTGTATGGCAATGGGAACACAATAGTTACTTAACTTACCAGAAAAAACACTTGCTCATAGGACCAGAAACTGCATGTGATTCAACTCCATTTAGGACTGGGAAACAAACGCTAGCTCACCTTACAAGAAACACACTCTGCTTTTGAGGAAAGAGCACTCTTCTACTCTACTGTGTTTCCTATAGGGCCAGAACAGTGAGCTTGCTGAGAACAAAAAAACTGTGTTTCCAAACCGCACGGGCCATATCTATTTCAACTCTGCTTAGGAACCTGACAAGAACAGTAGATCCTCTTCACTCCAATACACTGTACATGCTGGGAACAGACGCCAGTGCTATTTGCCCTGTGTATGGCAAAGGGAGCGCAATAATGACTCTTCTAACCAGAAAACAACTCTTGCTCATAGGACCAAATACTGCATGTGTATTTCAACTCCATTTAGAACTGGGAAACAAATGCTGGCTCGCCTTACAAGAAACACACTCTGCTTTTGAGAAAAGAGCACTCTTCTACTCTACAGTGTTTCCTATGGGGTTCGAAGAGTGAGATTGCTCAGAACAAAAGAACTGTGCTTCCTACACACGGGCCATATCTAGTTCAACTCTGCTTAGGAAACTGACAAGAACAGTAGCTCCTCTTCAGTCCAATACACTGTACTTGTTGGGAACAGACGCGAGTGCTATTTGCACTGTGTATGGCAATAAGTGCACAATAGTGAATCTTCTTACCAGGAAACAACTCTTGCTCTTAGGACCAGAACCTGCATTTGATTCAATCCACTTAGGACTGGGAAAAAAACGCTAGCTTGCCTTACAAGAAACACGCTCTGCTTTTGAGAATAGGGTACACATCTTCTATACTGTCTTTCCTATGGAGTGCAAACAGTGAGCTTGCTCAGAACAAAAGAACTGTGCTTCCTACACACACGGGTCATATCTAGTTTTACTCTGCTTAGGAAACTGACAAGAACAGTAGCTCCTCTTCAGTCCAATACACTGTAATTGTTGGGAACAGACACCAGTGCTATTTGCCCTGTGTATGACAATGGGAGCACAAAAGTGACTCCTCTTACCAGAAAACAACTCTTGCTCCTAGGAACAGAAACTCCTCGTGATTCAACTCCATTTAGGACTGGGAAACAAACGCTAGCTCGCCTTACAAGAAACACACTCTGCTTTTGAGAAAGGAGGACTCTTCTGCTCTACTGTGTTTTCTATGGGGTCTGAACAGTGAGCTTGCTGAGAACAAAAGAACTGTGCTTCCTACACACACGGGCCATATCTAGTTCAACTGTGCTTAGGAAACTGACAAGAACAGTAGATCCTCTTCAGTCCAATACACTGTACTTGCTGGGAACAGATGCCAGTGCTATTTGCACTGTGTATGACAATGGGAGCGCAATAGTGACTCTTCCTACCAGAAAACAACTCTTGCTCGTACGACCAGAAACTGCATTTGATTCAACTCACTTAGGACTGGGAAACAAACGCTAGCTCGCCTTACAAGAAACACACTCTGCTTTTGAGAAAGGAGCACTCTTCTGCTCTACTGTGTTTTCTATGGGGTCTGAACAGTGAGCTTGCTGAGAACAAAAGAACAGTGCTTCCTACACACACGGGCCATATCTAGATCAACTATGCTTAGGAAACTGACAAGAACAGTAGATCCTCTTCAGTCCAATACCCTGTAATTGCTGGGAACAGACGCGAGTGCTATTTGCACTGTGTATGGCAAAGGGAGCGCAATAGTGACTATTCTTACCAGAAAACAACTCTTGCTCATAGGACCAGAAACTGCATGTGTGTTTCAACTCGATTTAGGACTGGGAAACAAACATTAGCTCGCCTTATAAGAAACACACTCTGCTTTTGAGAAAAGAGCACTCTTCTACTCTACTGTGTTTCCTCTGGGGTTCGAACAGTGAGCTTGCTCAGAACTAAAGAACTGTGCTTCCTACACACACGGGCCATATCTAGATCAACTCTGCTTAGGAAACTGACAAGAACAGTAGATCCTCTTCAGTCCAATACCCTGTAATTGCTGGGAACAGACGCGAGTGCTATTTGCACTGTGTATGGCAAAGGGAGCTCAATAGTGACTCTTCTTACCAGAAAACAACTCTTGCTCGTAGGACCAAATACTGCATTTGATTCACCTCCATTTAGTACTGGGAAACAAATGCTAGCTAGCCTTACAAGAAACACACTCTGCTTTTGAGAAAAGAGCACTCTTCTACTCTACTGTGTTTCCTATAGGGCCAGAACAGTGCGCTTGCTCAGAACAACAGAACTGTGCTTCCTACACACACGGGCCATATCTAGTTCAATTCTGGTTAGGAAACTGACAAGAACAGTTGCCTCTCTTCGGTCCAATACACTGTACTTGCTGGGAACAGACGAGATTGCTATTTGCACTGTGTATGGCAAATGGAACACAAAATGGACTCTTCTTACCAGAAAACAACTCTTGCTCGTAGGACCAGAAACTGCATGTGTATTTCAACTCCATTTAGGAGTGGGAAACAAACGCTAGCTCACCTTTCAAGAAACACACTCTGCTTTTGAGAAAAGAGCACTTTTCTACTCTACTGTTTTTCCTATAGGGCCAGAACAGTGAGCTTGCTCAGAACTAAAGAACTGTGCTTCCTACACACACGGGCCATATCTAGTTCAACTCTGCTTAGGAAACTGACAAGAACAGTAGATCCTCTTCAGTCCAATACACTGTACTTTCTGGGAACAGACGCCAGTGCTATTTGCACTGTGAATGTCAATGGGAGCGCAATAGTGACTCTTCTTACCAGAAAACAACTCTTGCTAGTAGGACCAGAAACTGCATGTGATTCAACTCCATTCAGGACTAGGAAACAAACGCTAGCTCCTCTTACAAGAAACACACTCTGCTTTTGAGAAAAGAGCACTCTTCCACTCTACTGTGTTTTCTATAGGACCAGAACAGTGAGCTTGCTCAGAACAAAAGAACTGTGCTTCCTACACACACGGGCCATATCTAGTTCAACTCTGCTTAGGAAACTGACAAGAACAGTAGCTACTCTTCAGTCCAATACACTGTGCTTGCTGGGAACAGACGCGAGTGCTATTTGCACTGTGTATGGCAAAGGGAGCACAATAGTGACTCTTCTTACCAGAAAACAACTCTTGCTCGTAGGACGAAAAACTGCATTTGATTCAACTCCATTTAGGACTGGGAAACAAACCCAAGCTCGCCTTACAAGAAACACACTCTGCTTTTGAGAAAAGAGCACTCTTCTACTCTATGTGTTTCCTATGGGGTCCTAACAGTGAGCTTGCTGAGAACAAAAGAACTGTGCTTCCTACACACACGGGCCATATCCAGTTCAACTCTGCTTAGGAAACTCAGAAGAACAGTAGCTCCTCTTCAGTCCAATACACTGTACTTGCTGGGAACAGACGCGAGGGCTATTTTCACTGTGTATGGCAAAGGGAGCACAATAGTGACTCTTCTTACCAGAAAACAACTCTTGCTCTTAGGACCAGAAACTGCATGTGATTCAGCTCCATTTAGGACTGGGAAACAAACGCTAGCTTGCCTTACAAGAAACACACTCTTCTTTTTAGAAAAGAGCACTCTTCTACTCTACTGTGTTTCCTATAGTGCCAGAACAGTGAGCTTGCTCAGAAAAAAAGAACTGTGCTTCCTACACACACGGGCCATATCTAGTTCAATTCTGGTTAGGAAAATGAAAAGAACAGTAGCCTCTCTTCAGTCCAATTCACTGTACTTGCTGGGAACAGACGCGAGTGCTATTTGCACTGTGTATGGCAAATGGAACGCAAAATGGACTCTTCTTACCAGAAAACAACTCTTGCTCGTAGGACCAGAAACTGCATGTGTATTTCAACTCCATTTAGGAGTGGGAAACAAATGCTAGCTCACCTTTCAAGAAACACACTCTGCTTTTGAGAAGAGAGCACTCTTCTACTCTACTGTGTTTCCTATGGGATCCGAACACTTAGCTTGCTCAGAACAAAAGAACTGTGCTTCCTACACACACGGACCATATCTAGTTCTACTCTGCTTAGGAAACTGACAAGAACAGTAGCTCCTCTTCAGTCCAATACACTGTACTTGCTGGGAACAGACGCCAGTGCTATTTGCACTGTGTATGAATATGGGAGCGCAATAGTGACTCTTCTTACCAGAAAACAACTCTTGCTCGTAGGACCAGAAACTGCATGTGATTCAACTCCATTTAGGACTGGGAACCAAACACTAGCTCTCCTTACAAGAATCACACTCTGCTTTTGAGAAAAGAGCACTCTTTCACTCTACTGTGTTTTCTGTAGGGCCAAAACAGAGAGCTTGCTCAGAACAAAAGAAATGTGCTTCCTACACACACGGGTCATATCTAGTTCAACTCTGCTTAGGAATCTGACTAGAACAGTAGATCCTCTTCAGTCCAATACACTGTACATGCTGGGAACAGACGCCAGTGCTATTTGCCCTGTGTATGACAATGGGAGCGCAATAGTGACTCTTCTTACCAGAAAACAACTCTTGGTCCTAGGACCAGAAACTGCATGGAATTCAACTCCATTTAGGACTGGTAAACAAACGCTAGCTCGCCTTACAAGAAACACACTCTGCTTTTGAGAAAAGAGCACTCTTCTACTCTACAGTGTTTCCTATAGTGCCAGAACAGTGAGCTTGCTCAGAACAAGAGAACTGTGCTTCCTATACACACGGGCCATATCTAGTTCAACTCTGCTTAGGAAACTGACAAGAACAGTAGCTCCTCTTCAGTCCAATACACTGTACTTGCTGGGAACAGATGCGAGTGCTATTTGCACTGTGTATGGCAATGGGAGCGCAATAGTGTCTTTCCTTACTTGAAAGCAACTCTTGCGTGTAAGACCAAAAACTACATGTGATTCAAGTCCATTTAGCACTGGGAAACAAACGCTAGCTCGCCTTACAATAAACAAAATCTGCTTTTGAGGAAAGAGCACTATTCTACTCTACTGTGTTTCCTATGGTGTCTGAACAGTGAGCTTGCTCAGAACAAAAGAACTGTGCTTCCTACACACACGGGCCATATCTAGTTCAACTCTGCTTAGGAAACTGACAAGAACAGTATCCTTTCTTCAGTCCAATACACTCTACTTGCTGGGAACAGACGTGAGTGCTATTTGCACTGTGTATGGCAAAGGGAGCGCAATAGTGACTCTTCTTATCAGAAAACAACTCTTGCTCTTAGGACCAGAAACTGCATGTGATTCAACTCCACTTAGGACTGGGAAAAAAACGCTAGCTCGCCTTACAGGAAACACGCTCTGCTTTGAGAAATGGGGACACTTCTACTCTACTGTGTTTCCTATGGGGTCCTAACAGTGAGCTTGCTCAGAACAAAAGAACCGTGCTTCCCACACACGGGCCATATCTAGTTCAACTCTGCTTAGGAAACTGACAAGAACACTAGCTCCTCTTCAGTCCAATACACTGTACTTGCTGGGAACAGACGCGAGGGCTATTTGCACTGTGTATGGCAAAGGGAGCGCAATAGTGACTCTTCTTACCAGAAAACAACTCTTGTTCTTAGGACCAGAAACTGCATGTGATTCAACTCCACTTAGGACTGGGAAACAAACGCTAGCTCGCCTTACAAGAAACACGCTCTGCTTTGAGGAAAGGGCACACTTCTACTCTACTGTGTTTCCTATGGGGTCCTAACAGTGAGCTTGCTCAGAACAAAAGAACCGTGCTTCCTACACACACCGGCCATATCTAGTTCAACTCTGCTTAGGAAACTGACAAGAACAGTAGATCCTCTTCAGTCCAATACACTGTACTTGCTGGGAACAGACACCAGTGCTATTTGCACTGTGAATGACAATGGGAGCGCAATAGTGACTCTTCTTACCAGAAAACAACTCTTGCTCGTAGGACCAGAAACTGCATGTGATTCAACTCCATTTAGGACTAGGAAACAAAGGCTAGCTCGCCTTACAAGAAACACACTCTGCTTTTGAGAAAAGAGCACTCTTCCACTCTACTGTGTTTTCTATAGGACCAGAACAGTGAGCTTGCTCAGAACAAAAGAACTGTGCTTCCTACACACACAGGCCATATCTAGTTCAACTCTGCTTAGGAAACTCAGAAGAACAGTAGCTCCTCTTCAGTCCAATACACTGTACTTGCTGGGAACAGACGCGAGGGCTATTTGCACTGTGTATGGCAAAGGGAGCGCAATAGTGACTCTTCTTACCAGAAAACAACTCTTGCTCTTAGGACCAGAAACTGCATGTGATTCAACTCCACTTAGGAATGGGAAACAAACGCTAGCTCGCCTTGCAAGAAACACGCTCTGCTTTGAGAAAAGGGCACACTTCTACTCTACTGTGTTTCCTATGGCGTCCTAACAGTGAGCTTGCTCAGAACAAAAGAACCGTGCTTCTTACACACACCGGCCATATCTAGTTCAACTCTGCTTAGGAAACTGACAAGAACAGTAGATCCTCTTCAGTCAAATACACTGTACTTGCTGGGAACAGACGCCAGTGCTATTTGCACTGTGAATGACAATGGGAGCGCAATAGTGACTCTTCTTACCAGAAAACAACTCTTGCTAGTAGGACCAGAAACTGCATGTGAATCAACTCCATTCAGGACTAGGAAACAAACGCTAGCTCGCCTTACAAGAAACACACTCTGCTTTTCAGAAAAGAGCACTCTTCCACTATACTGTGTTTTCTATAGGACCAGAACAGTGAGCTTGCTCAGAACAAAAGAACTGTGCTTCCTACACACACGGGCCATATCTAGTTCAACTCTGCTTAGGAAACTGACAAGAACAGTAGCTACTCTTCAGTCCAATACACTGTGCTTGCTGGGAACAGACGCCAGTGCTATTTGCCCTGTGTATGACAATGGGAGCGCAATAGTGACTCTTCTTACCAGAAAACAACTCTTGGTCCTAGGACCAGAAACTGCATGGAATTCAACTCCATTTAGGAGTGGTAAACAAACGCTAGCTCGCCTTACAAGAAACACACTCTGCTTTTGAGAAAAGAGCACTCTTCTACTCTACAGTGTTTCCTATAGTGCCAGAACAGTGAGCTTGCTCAGAACAAAAGAACTGTGCTTCCTATACACACGGGCCATATCTAGTTCAACTCTGCTTAGGAAACTGACAAGAACGGTAGCTCCTCTTCAGTCCAATACACTGTACTTGCTGGGAACAGATGCGAGTGCTATTTGCACTGTGTATGGCAATTGGAGCACAATAGTGTCTTTCCTTACTTGAAAGCAACTCTTGTGTTTAAGACCAAAAACTACATGTGATTCAAGTCCATTTAGGACTGGGAAACAAACGCTAGCTCGCCTTACATGAAACAAAATCTGCTTTTGAGGAAAGAGCACTATTCTACTCTAATGTGTTTCCTATGGTGTCCGAACAGTGAGCTTGCTCAGAACAAAAGAACTGTGCTTCCTACACACACGGGCCATATCTAGTTCAACTCTGCTTAGGAAACTGACAAGAACAGTATCCTTTCTTCAGTCCAATACACTCTACTTGCTGGGAACAGACGCGAGTGCTATTTGCACTGTGTATGGCAAAGGGAGCGCAATAGTGACTCTTCTTATCAGAAAACAACTCTTGCTCTTAGGACCAGTAACTGCATGTGATTCAACTCCACTTAGGAGTGGGAAAAAAACGCTAGCTCGCCTTACAAGAAACACGCTCTGCTTTGAGAAAAGGGGACACTTCTACTCTACTGTGTTTCCTATGGCGTCCTAACAGTGAGCTTGCTCAGAACAAAAGAACTGTGCTTCCTACACACACGGGCCATATCTAGTTCAACTCTGCTTAGGAAACTGACAAGAACAGTAGATCCTCTTCAGTCCAATACACTGTACTTGCTGGGAACAGACGCCAGTCCTATTTGCACTGTGAATGACAATGGGAGCACAATAGTGACTCTTCTTACCAGAAAACAACTCTTGCTAGTAGGACCAGAAACTGCATGTGATTCAACTCCATTCAGGACTAGGAAACAAACGCTAGCTCGCCTTACAAGAAACACACTCTGCTTTTGAGAAAAGAGCACTCTTCAACTCTACTGTGTTTTCTATAGGACCAGAACAGTGAGCTTGCTCAGAACAAAAGAACTGTGCTTCCTACACACACGGGCCATATCTAGTTCAACTCTGGTTAGGAAACTGACAAGAACAGTAGATCCTCTTCAGTCCAATACACTGTGCTTGCTGGGAACAGACACCAGTGCTATTTGCACTGTGTATGGCAAAGGGAGCACAATAGTGACTCTTCTTACCAGAAAACAACTCTTGCTCATAGGATGAAAAACTGCATTTGATTCAACTCCATTTAGGACTGGGAAACAAACGCAAGCTCGCCTTACAAGAAACACACTCTGCTTTTGAGAAAAGAGCACTCTTCTACTCTATGTGTTTCCTATGAGGTCCTAACAGTGAGCTTGCTGAGAACAAAAGAACTGTGCTTCCTACACACACGGGCCATATCTAGTTCAACTCTGCTTAGGAAACTCAGAAGAACAGTAGCTCCTCTTCAGTCCAATACACTGTACTTGCTGGGAAAAGACGCGAGGGCTATTTGCACTGTGTATGGCAAAGGGAGCGCAATAGTGACTCTTCTTACCAGAAAACAACTCTTGCTCTTAGGACCAGAAACTGCATGTGATTCAACTCCACTTAGGACTGGGAAACAAACGCTAGCTCGCCTTACAAGAAACACGCTCTGCTTTGAGAAAAGGGCACACTTCTACTCTACTGTGTTTCCTATGGGGTCCTAAGAGTGAGCTTGCTCAGAACAAAAGAACTGTGCTTCCTACACACCGGCCATATCTAGTTCAACTCTGCTTAGGAAACTGACAAGAACAGTAGATCCTCTTCAGTCCAATACACTGTACTTGCTGGGAACAGACGCCAGTGCTATTTGCACTGTGAATGACAATGGGAGCGCAATAGTGACTCTTCTTACCAGAAAACAACTCTTGCTAGTAGGACCAGAAACTGCATGTGATTCAACTCCATTCAGGACTAGGAAACAAACGCTAGCTCGCCTTACAAGAAACACACTCTGCTTTTGAGAAAAGAGCACTCTTCCACTATACGGTGTTTTCTATAGGACCAGAACAGTGAGCTTGCTCAGAACAAAAGATCTGTGCTTCCTACACACACGGGCCATATCTAGTTCAACTCTGCTTAGGAAACTGACAAGAACAGTAGCTACTCTTCAGTCCAATACACTGTGCTTGCTGGGAACAGACGCCAGTGCTATTTGCCCTGTGTATGACAATGGGAGCGCAATAGTGACTCTTCTTACCAGAAAACAACTCTTGGTCCTAGGACCAGAAACTGCATGGAATTCAACTCCATTTAGGAGTGGTAAACAAACGATAGCTCGCCTTACAAGAAACATACTCTGCTTTTGAGAAAAGAGCACTCTTCTACTCTATGTGTTTTCTATGGAGTCCTAACAGTGAGCCTGCTGAGAACAAAAGAACTGTGCTTCCTACACACACGGGCCATATCTAGTTCAACTCTGCTTAGGAAACTCAGAAGAACAGTAGCTCTTCTTCAGTCCAATACACTGTACTTGCTGGGAACAGACGCGAGGGCTATTTGCACTGTGTATGGCAAAGGGAGCGCAATAGTGACTCTTCTTACCAGAAAACAACTCTTGCTCTTAGGACCAGAAACTGCATGTGATTCAACTCCACTTAGGACTGGGAAACAAACGCTAGCTCGCCTTACAAGAAACATGCTCTGCTTTGAGAAAAGGGCACACTTCTACTCTACTGTGTTTCCTATGGGGTCCTAACAGTGAGCTTGCTCAGAACAAAAGAACCGTGCTTCCTACACACACCGGCCATATCTAGTTCAACTCTGCTTAGGAAACTGACAAGAACAGTAGATCCTCTTCAGTCCAATACACTGTACTTGCTGGGAACAGATGCCAGTGCTATTTGCACTGTGAATGACAATGGGAGCGCAATAGTGACTCTTCTTACCAGAAAACAACTCTTGTTAGTAGGACCAGAAACTGCATGTGATTCAACTCCATTCAGGACTAGGAAAAAAACGCTACCTCGCCTTACAAGAAACACACTCTGCTTTTGAGAAAAGAGCACTCTTCCACTCTACTGTGTTTTCTATAGGACCAGAACAGTGAGCTTGCTCAGAACAAAAGAACTGTGCTTCCTACACACACGGGCCATATCTAGTTCAACTCTGGTTAGGAAACTGACAAGAACAGTAGATCCTCTTCAGTCCAATACACTGTGCTTGCTGGGAACAGACGCGAGTGCTATTTGCACTATGTATGGCAAAGGGAGCACAATAGTGACTCTTCTTACCAGAAAACAACTCTTGCTCATAGGATAAAAAACTGCATTTGATTCAACTCCATTTAGGACTGGGAAACAAACCCAAGCTCGCCTTACAAGAAACACACTCTGCTTTTGAGAAAAGAGCACTCTTCTACTCTATGTGTTTCCTATGGTGTCCTAACAGTGAGCTTGCTGAGAACAAAAGAACTGTGCTTCCTACACACACGGGCCATATCTATTTCAACTCTGCTTAGGAAACTCAGAAGAACAGTAGCTCCTCTTCAGTCCAATACACTGTACTTGCTGGGAACAGACGCGAGGGCTATTTGCACTGTGTATGGCAAAGGGAGCTCAACAGTGACTCTTCTTACCAGAAAACAACTCTTGCTCTTAGGACCAGAAACTGCATGTGATTCAACTCCACTTAGGACTGGGAAACAAACGCTAGCTCGCCTTACAAGAAACATGCTCTGCTTTGAGAAAAGGGTACACTTCTACTCTACTGTGTTTCCTATGGGGTCCTAACAGTGAGCTTGCTCAGAACAAAAGAACCGTGCTTCCTACACACACCGGCCATATCTAGTTCAACTCTCCTTAGGAAACTGACAAGAACAGTAGATCCTCTTCAGTCCAATACACTGTACTTGCTGGGAACAGACGCCAGTGCTATTTGCACTGTGAATGACAATGGGAGCACAATAGTGACTCTTCTTACCAGAAAACAACTCTTGCTAGTAGGACCAGAAACTGCATGTGATTCAACTCCATTCAGGACTAGGAAACAAACGCTAGCTCGCCTTACAAGAAACACACTCTGCTTTTGAGAAAAGAGCACTCTTCCAGTCTACTGTGTTTTCTATAGGACCAGAACAGTGAGCTTGCTCAGAAAAAAAGAACTGTGCTTCCTACACACACGGGCCATATCTAGTTCAACTCTGCTTAGGAAACTGACAAGAACAGTAGCTACTCTTCAGTCCAATACACTGTGCTTGCTGGTAACAGACGCAAGTGCTATTTGCACTGTGTATGGCAAAGGGAGCGCAATAGTGACTCTTCTTACCAGAAAACAACTCTTGCTCGTAGGACGAAAAACTGCATTTGATTCAACTCCATTTCGGACTGGGAAACAAACCCAAGCTCGCCTTACAAGAAACACACTCTACTTTTGAGAAAAGAGCACTCTTCTACTCTATGTGTTTCCTATAGTGCCAGAACAGTGAGCTTGCTCAGAACAAAAGAACTGTGCTTCCTATACACACGGGCCATATCTAGTTCAACTCTGCTTAGGAAACTGACAAGAACAGTAGCTCCTCTTCAGTCCAATACACTGTACTTGCTGGGAACAGACTCGAGTGCTATTTGCACTGTGTATGGCAATGGGAGCACAATAGTGTCTTTCCTTACTTGAAAGCAACTCTTGCGTGTAAGACCAAAAACTACATGTGATTCAAGTCCATTTAGGACTGGGAAACAAACGCTAGCTCGCCTTACATGAAACAAAATCTGCTTTTGAGAAAAGAGCACTATTCTACTCTAATGTGTTTCCTATGGTGTCCGAACAGTGAGCTTGCTCAGAACAAAAGAACTGTGCTTCCTACACACACGGGCCATATCTAGTTCAACTCTGCTTAGGAAACTGACAAGAACAGTATCCTTTCTTCAGTCCAATACACTCTACTTGCTGGGAACAGACGCGAGTGCTATTTGCACTGTGTATGGCAAAGGGAGCGCAATAGTGACTCTTCTTATCAGAAAACAACTCTTGCTCTTAGGACCAGTAACTGCATGTGATTCAACTCCACTTAGGACTGGGAAAAAAACGCTAGCTCGCCTTACAAGAAACACGCTCTGCTTTGAGAAAAGGGGACACTTCTACTCTACTGTGTTTCCTATGGGGTCCTAACAGTGAGCTTGCTCAGAACAAAAGAACCGTGCTTCCTACACACACGGGCCATATCTAGTTCAACTCTGCTTAGGAAACTGACAAGAACAGTAGATCCTCTTCAGTCCAATACACTGTACTTGCTGGGAAAAGACGCCAGTGCTATTTGCACTGTGAATGACAATGGGAGCGCAATAGTGACTCTTCTTACCAGAAAACAACTCTTGCTAGTAGGACCAGAAACTGCATGTGATTCAACTCCATTCAGGACTAGGAAACAAACGCTAGCTCGCCTTACAAGAAACACACTCTGCTTTTGAGAAAAGAGCACTCTTCCACTCTACTGTGTTTTCTATAGGACCAGAACAGTGAGCTTGCTCAGAACAAAAGAACTGTGCTTCCTACACACACGGGCCATATCTAGTTCAACTCTGGTTAGGAAACTGACAAGAACAGTAGATCCTCTTCAGTCCAATACACTGTGCTTGCTGGGAACAGACGCGAGTGCTATTTGCACTGTGTATGGCAAAGGGAGCACAATAGTGACTCTTCTTACCAGAAAACAACTCTTGCTCATAGGATGAAAAACTGCATTTGATTCAACTCCATTTAGGACTGGGAAACAAACCCAAGCTCGCCTTACAAGAAACACACTCTGCTTTTGAGAAAAGAGCACTCTTCTACTCTATGTGTTTCCTATGAGGTCCTAACAGTGAGCTTGCTGAGAACAAAAGAACTGTGCTTCCTACACACACGGGCCATATCTAGTTCAACTCTGCTTAGGAAACTCAGAAGAACAGTAGCTCCTCTTCAGTCCAATACACTGTACTTGCTGGGAAAAGACGCGAGGGCTATTTGCACTGTGTATGGCAAAGGGAGCGCAATAGTGACTCTTCTTACCAGAAAACAACTCTTGCTCTTAGGACCAGAAACTGCATGTGATTCAACTCCACTTAGGACTGGGAAACAAACGCTAGCTCGCCTTACAAGAAACACGCTCTGCTTTGAGAAAAGGGCACACTTCTACTCTACTGTGTTTCCTATGGGGTCCTAAGAGTGAGCTTGCTCAGAACAAAAGAACTGTGCTTCCTACACACCGGCCATATCTAGTTCAACTCTGCTTAGGAAACTGACAAGAACAGTAGCTACTCTTCAGTCCAATACACTGTGCTTGCTGGGAACAGACGCCAGTGCTATTTGCCCTGTGTATGACAATGGGAGCGCAATAGTGACTCTTCTTACCAGAAAACAACTCTTGGTCCTAGGACCAGAAACTGCATGGAATTCAACTCCATTTAGAAGTGGTAAACAAACGCTAGCTCGCCTTAGAAGAAAAACACTCTGCTTTTGAGAAAAGAGCACTCTTCTACTCTACAGTGTTTCCTATAGTGCCAGAACAGTGAGCTTGCTCAGAACAAAAGAACTGTGCTTCCTATACACACGGTCCATATCTAGTTCAACTCTGCTTAGGAAACTGACAAGAACGGTAGCTCCTCTTCAGTCCAATACACTGTACTTGCTGGGAACAGATGCGATTGCTATTTGCGCTGTGTATGGCAATGGGAGCGCAATAGTGTCTTTCCTTACTTGAAAGCAACTCTTGCGTGTAAGACCAAAAACTACATGTGATTCAAGTCCATTTAGGACTGGGAAACAAACGCTAGCTCGCCTTACAAGAAACACACTCTGCTTTTGAGAAAAGAGCACTCTTCTACTCTACTGTGTTTCCTATGGGGTCCTAAGAGTGAGCTTGCTCAGAACAAAAGAACTGTGCTTCCTACACACCGGCCATATCTAGTTCAACTCTGCTTAGGAAACTGTCAAGAACAGTATCCTTTCTTCAGTCCAATACACTCTACTTGCTGGGAACAGACGCGAGTTCTATTTGCACTGTGTATGGCAAAGGGAGCGCAATAGTGACTCTTCTTATCAGAAAACAACTCTTGCTCTTAGGACCAGTAACTGCATGTGATTCAACTCCACTTAGGACTGGGAAAAAAACGCTAGCTCGCCTTACAAGAAACATGCTCTGCTTTGAGAAAAGGGGACACTTCTACTCTACTGTGTTTCCTATGGGGTCCTAACAGTGAGCTTGCTCAGAACAAAAGAACCGTGCTTCCTACACACACGGGCCATATCTAGTTCAACTCTGCTTAGGAAACTGACAAGAACAGTAGATCCTCTTCAGTCCAATACACTGTACTTGCTGGGAACAGACGCCAGTGTTTTTTGCACTGTGAATGACAATGGGAGCGCAATAGTGACTCTTCTTACCAGAAAACAACTCTTGCTAGTAGGACCAGAAACTGCATGTGATTCAACTCCATTCAGGACTAGGAAACAAACGCTAGCTCGCCTTACAAGAAACACACTCTGCTTTTGAGAAAAGAGCACTCTTCCAGTCTACTGTGTTTTCTATAGGACCAGAACAGTGAGCTTGCTCAGAACCAAAGAACTGTGCTTCCTACACACACGGGCCATATCTAGTTCAACTCTGCTTAGGAAACTCAGAAGAACAGTAGCTCCTCTTCAGTCCAATACACTGTACTTGCTGGGAACAGACGCGAGGGCTATTTGCACTGTGTATGGCAAAGGGAGCGCAATAGTGACTCTTCTTACCAGAAAACAACTCTTGCTCTTAGGACCAGAAACTGCATGTGATTCAACTCCACTTAGGACTGGGAAACAAAAGCTAGCTCGCCTTACAAGAAACATGCTCTGCTTTGAGAAAAGGGCACACTTCTACTCTACTGTGTTTCCTATGGGGTCCTAACAGTGAGCTTGCTCAGAACAAAAGAACCGTGCTTCCTACACACACCGGCCATATCTAGTTCAACTCTGCTTAGGAAACTGGCAAGAACAGTAGATCCTCTTCAGTCCAATACACTGTACTTGCTGGGAACAGATGCCAGTGCTATTTGCACTGTGAATGACAATGGGAGCGCAATAGTGACTCTTCTTACCAGAAAACAACTCTTGCTAGTAGGACCAGAAACTGCATGTGATTCAACTCCATTCAGGACTAGGAAACAAACGCTACCTCGCCTTACAAGAAACACACTCTGCTTTTGAGAAAAGAGCACTCTTCCACTCTACTGTGTTTTCTATAGGACCAGAACAGTGAGCTTGCTCAAAACAAAAGAACTGTGCTTCCTACACACACGGGCCATATCTAGTTCAACTCTGGTTAGGAAACTGACAAGAACAGTAGATCCTCTTCAGTCCAATACACTGTGCTTGCTGGGAACAGACGCCAGTGCTATTTGCACTGTGTATGGCAAAGGGAGCGCAATAGTGACTCTTCTTACAAGAAAACAACTCTTGCTCATAGGATAAAAAACTGCATTTGATTCAACTCCATTTAGGACTGGGAAACAAACCCAAGCTCGCCTTACAAGAAACACACTCTGCTTTTGAGAAAAGAGCACTCTTCTACTCTATGTGTTTCCTATGGTGTCCTAACAGTGAGCTTGCTGAGAACAAAAGAACTGTGCTTCCTACACACACGGGCCATATCTAGTTCAACTCTGCTTAGGAAACTCAGAAGAACAGTAGCTCCTCTTCAGTCCAATACACTGTACTTGCTGGGAACAGACGCGAGGGCTATTTGCACTGTGTATGGCAAAGGGAGCACAACAGTGACTCTTCTTACCAGAAAACAACTCTTGCTCATAGGACCAGAAACTGCATGTGATTCAACTCCGTTTAGGATTGGGAAACAAACGCCAGCTCGCCTTACAAGAAACACACTCTGCTTTTGAGAATGGGGCACACATCTACTCTACTGTGTTTCCTGTGGGTTCCAAACAGTGAGCTTGCTCAGAACAAAAGAACTGTGCTTCCTACACATGGGTCATATCTAGTAAAACTCTGCTTAGGAAACTGACAAGAACAGTAGCTCCTCTTCAGACCAATATACTGTACTTGCTGGAAACAGACGCGAGTGCTATTTGTACTGTGTATGGCAATGGGAGCACAATAGTGACTCTTCTTCTAGAAAAAAACTCTTGCTCTTAGGACAAGAAACTGCATTTGTTTCAATCCACTTAGGACTGGGAAACAAAGGCTAGATCGCCTTACAAGAAACACGCTCTGCTTTTGAGAATAGGGCACACATCTACTCTACTGTGTTTCCTATGGGGTCCGAACTGTGAGCTTGCTCAGAACAAAAGAACTGTGCTTCCTATACACACGGTCCACATCTAGTTCAACTCTGCTTAGGAAACTGACAAGAACAGTAGCTCCTCTTCAGTTCAATACACTGTACTTGATTGGAACAGACGCAAGTGTTATTTGTACTGTATATGGCAATGGGAGCACAATAGTGACTCTTCTTACCAAAATATAACTCTACTCGTAGGACCAGAAACTGCATGTGATTCAACTCCACTTAGGACTGGGAAACAAACGCTAGCTTGCCTTACAAGAAACAAGCTCTGCTTTTGAGAATAGGGCACACTTCTACTCTACTGTGTTTCCTATGGGGTCAGAAGAGTGAGCTTGCTCAGAACAAAAGAACTGTGCTTCCTACACACACGGGCCATATCTAGTTCAATTCTGCTTAGGAAACTGACAAGAACAGTAGATCCTCTTCAGTGCAATACACTGTACATGCTGGGAAAAGAAGCCAGTGCTATTTGCCCTGTGTATGACAATGGGAGCACAATAGTGACTCTTCTTACCAGAAAACATCTCATGCTCGTAGGAACAGAAACTGCATGTGTTTCAACTCCATTTAGGAATTGCAAACAAACACTAGCTCGCCTTACAAGAAACACACTCTGCTTTTGAGAAAAGAGCACTCTTCTACTCTACTGTGTTTCCTATAGGGCCAGAACAGTGAGCTTGCCCAGAACAAAAGAACTGTGCTTCCTACACACACGGGCTATATCTATTTCAACTCTGCGTAGGAAACTGACAAGAACAGTAGCTCCTCTTCAGTCCAATACACTGTACTTGCTGGGAACAGATGCGAGTGCTATTTGCACTGTGTTTGGCAATGGGAGCACAATAGTGACTTTCCTTACCAGAAAACAACTCTTGCGCGTAGGACCAAAAACTGCATGTGATTCAACTCCATTTAGGACTGGGAAACAAACGCTAGCTCACCTTACACGAAACACACTCTGCTTTTGAGAAAAGAGCACTCTTCTACTCTACTGTGTTTCCTATAGGGCCAGAACAGTGAGCTTGCTTAGAACAAAAGAACTGTGCTTCCTACACACACAGGCCATATCTAGTTCAACTCTGCTTAGGAAACTCAGAAGAACAGTAGCTCCTCTTCAGTCCAATACACTGTACTTGCTGGGAACAGACGCGAGGGCTATTTGCACTGTGTATGGCAAAGGGAGCGCAATAGTGACTCTTCTTACCAGAAAACAACTCTTGCTCTTAGGACCAGAAACTGCATGTGATTCAACTCCACTTAGGAATGGGAAACAAACGCTAGCTCGCCTTGCAAGAAACACGCTCTGCTTTGAGAAAAGGGCACACTTCTACTCTACTGTGTTTCCTATGGCGTCCTAACAGTGAGCTTGCTCAGAACAAAAGAACCGTGCTTCTTACACACACCGGCCATATCTAGTTCAACTCTGCTTAGGAAACTGACAAGAACAGTAGATCCTCTTCAGTCAAATACACTGTACTTGCTGGGAACAGACGCCAGTGCTATTTGCACTGTGAATGACAATGGGAGCGCAATAGTGACTCTTCTTACCAGAAAACAACTCTTGCTAGTAGGACCAGAAACTGCATGTGAATCAACTCCATTCAGGACTAGGAAACAAACGCTAGCTCGCCTTACAAGAAACACACTCTGCTTTTCAGAAAAGAGCACTCTTCCACTATACTGTGTTTTCTATAGGACCAGAACAGTGAGCTTGCTCAGAACAAAAGAACTGTGCTTCCTACACACACGGGCCATATCTAGTTCAACTCTGCTTAGGAAACTGACAAGAACAGT
The DNA here is from genome assembly GCF_949786415.1 of Peromyscus eremicus. Taxonomy (NCBI): domain Eukaryota; kingdom Metazoa; phylum Chordata; class Mammalia; order Rodentia; family Cricetidae; genus Peromyscus; species Peromyscus eremicus. Next base: position 36,029 of record NW_026735031.1, on the reverse strand, counting down.
AGCTACTCTTCAGTCCAATACACTGTGCTTGCTGGGAACAGACGCCAGTGCTATTTGCCCTGTGTATGACAATGGGAGCGCAATAGTGACTCTTCTTACCAGAAAACAACTCTTGGTCCTAGGACCAGAAACTGCATGGAATTCAACTCCATTTAGGAGTGGTAAACAAACGCTAGCTCGCCTTACAAGAAACACACTCTGCTTTTGAGAAAAGAGCACTCTTCTACTCTACAGTGTTTCCTATAGTGCCAGAACAGTGAGCTTGCTCAGAACAAAAGAACTGTGCTTCCTATACACACGGGCCATATCTAGTTCAACTCTGCTTAGGAAACTGACAAGAACGGTAGCTCCTCTTCAGTCCAATACACTGTACTTGCTGGGAACAGATGCGAGTGCTATTTGCACTGTGTATGGCAATTGGAGCACAATAGTGTCTTTCCTTACTTGAAAGCAACTCTTGTGTTTAAGACCAAAAACTACATGTGATTCAAGTCCATTTAGGACTGGGAAACAAACGCTAGCTCGCCTTACATGAAACAAAATCTGCTTTTGAGGAAAGAGCACTATTCTACTCTAATGTGTTTCCTATGGTGTCCGAACAGTGAGCTTGCTCAGAACAAAAGAACTGTGCTTCCTACACACACGGGCCATATCTAGTTCAACTCTGCTTAGGAAACTGACAAGAACAGTATCCTTTCTTCAGTCCAATACACTCTACTTGCTGGGAACAGACGCGAGTGCTATTTGCACTGTGTATGGCAAAGGGAGCGCAATAGTGACTCTTCTTATCAGAAAACAACTCTTGCTCTTAGGACCAGTAACTGCATGTGATTCAACTCCACTTAGGAGTGGGAAAAAAACGCTAGCTCGCCTTACAAGAAACACGCTCTGCTTTGAGAAAAGGGGACACTTCTACTCTACTGTGTTTCCTATGGCGTCCTAACAGTGAGCTTGCTCAGAACAAAAGAACTGTGCTTCCTACACACACGGGCCATATCTAGTTCAACTCTGCTTAGGAAACTGACAAGAACAGTAGATCCTCTTCAGTCCAATACACTGTACTTGCTGGGAACAGACGCCAGTCCTATTTGCACTGTGAATGACAATGGGAGCACAATAGTGACTCTTCTTACCAGAAAACAACTCTTGCTAGTAGGACCAGAAACTGCATGTGATTCAACTCCATTCAGGACTAGGAAACAAACGCTAGCTCGCCTTACAAGAAACACACTCTGCTTTTGAGAAAAGAGCACTCTTCAACTCTACTGTGTTTTCTATAGGACCAGAACAGTGAGCTTGCTCAGAACAAAAGAACTGTGCTTCCTACACACACGGGCCATATCTAGTTCAACTCTGGTTAGGAAACTCAGAAGAACAGTAGCTCCTCTTCAGTCCAATACACTGTACTTGCTGGGAAAAGACGCGAGGGCTATTTGCACTGTGTATGGCAAAGGGAGCGCAATAGTGACTCTTCTTACCAGAAAACAACTCTTGCTCTTAGGACCAGAAACTGCATGTGATTCAACTCCACTTAGGACTGGGAAACAAACGCTAGCTCGCCTTACAAGAAACACGCTCTGCTTTGAGAAAAGGGCACACTTCTACTCTACTGTGTTTCCTATGGGGTCCTAAGAGTGAGCTTGCTCAGAACAAAAGAACTGTGCTTCCTACACACCGGCCATATCTAGTTCAACTCTGCTTAGGAAACTGACAAGAACAGTAGATCCTCTTCAGTCCAATACACTGTACTTGCTGGGAACAGACGCCAGTGCTATTTGCACTGTGAATGACAATGGGAGCGCAATAGTGACTCTTCTTACCAGAAAACAACTCTTGCTAGTAGGACCAGAAACTGCATGTGATTCAACTCCATTCAGGACTAGGAAACAAACGCTAGCTCGCCTTACAAGAAACACACTCTGCTTTTGAGAAAAGAGCACTCTTCCACTATACGGTGTTTTCTATAGGACCAGAACAGTGAGCTTGCTCAGAACAAAAGATCTGTGCTTCCTACACACACGGGCCATATCTAGTTCAACTCTGCTTAGGAAACTGACAAGAACAGTAGCTACTCTTCAGTCCAATACACTGTGCTTGCTGGGAACAGACGCCAGTGCTATTTGCCCTGTGTATGACAATGGAGCGCAATAGTGACTCTTCTTACCAAGAAAACAACTCTTGGTCCTAGGACCAGAAACTGCATGGAATTCAACTCCATTTAGGAGTGGTAAACAAACGATAGCTCGCCTTACAAGAAACATACTCTGCTTTTGAGAAAAGAGCACTCTTCTACTCTATGTGTTTTCTATGGAGTCCTAACAGTGAGCCTGCTGAGAACAAAAGAACTGTGCTTCCTACACACACGGGCCATATCTAGTTCAACTCTGCTTAGGAAACTCAGAAGAACAGTAGCTCTTCTTCAGTCCAATACACTGTACTTGCTGGGAACAGACGCGAGGGCTATTTGCACTGTGTATGGCAAAGGGAGCGCAATAGTGACTCTTCTTACCAGAAAACAACTCTTGCTCTTAGGACCAGAAACTGCATGTGATTCAACTCCACTTAGGACTGGGAAACAAACGCTAGCTCGCCTTACAAGAAACATGCTCTGCTTTGAGAAAAGGGCACACTTCTACTCTACTGTGTTTCCTATGGGGTCCTAACAGTGAGCTTGCTCAGAACAAAAGAACCGTGCTTCCTACACACACCGGCCATATCTAGTTCAACTCTGCTTAGGAAACTGACAAGAACAGTAGATCCTCTTCAGTCCAATACACTGTACTTGCTGGGAACAGATGCCAGTGCTATTTGCACTGTGAATGACAATGGGAGCGCAATAGTGACTCTTCTTACCAGAAAACAACTCTTGTTAGTAGGACCAGAAACTGCATGTGATTCAACTCCATTCAGGACTAGGAAAAAAACGCTACCTCGCCTTACAAGAAACACACTCTGCTTTTGAGAAAAGAGCACTCTTCCACTCTACTGTGTTTTCTATAGGACCAGAACAGTGAGCTTGCTCAGAACAAAAGAACTGTGCTTCCTACACACACGGGCCATATCTAGTTCAACTCTGGTTAGGAAACTGACAAGAACAGTAGATCCTCTTCAGTCCAATACACTGTGCTTGCTGGGAACAGACGCGAGTGCTATTTGCACTATGTATGGCAAAGGGAGCACAATAGTGACTCTTCTTACCAGAAAACAACTCTTGCTCATAGGATAAAAAACTGCATTTGATTCAACTCCATTTAGGACTGGGAAACAAACCCAAGCTCGCCTTACAAGAAACACACTCTGCTTTTGAGAAAAGAGCACTCTTCTACTCTATGTGTTTCCTATGGTGTCCTAACAGTGAGCTTGCTGAGAACAAAAGAACTGTGCTTCCTACACACACGGGCCATATCTATTTCAACTCTGCTTAGGAAACTCAGAAGAACAGTAGCTCCTCTTCAGTCCAATACACTGTACTTGCTGGGAACAGACGCGAGGGCTATTTGCACTGTGTATGGCAAAGGGAGCTCAACAGTGACTCTTCTTACCAGAAAACAACTCTTGCTCTTAGGACCAGAAACTGCATGTGATTCAACTCCACTTAGGACTGGGAAACAAACGCTAGCTCGCCTTACAAGAAACATGCTCTGCTTTGAGAAAAGGGTACACTTCTACTCTACTGTGTTTCCTATGGGGTCCTAACAGTGAGCTTGCTCAGAACAAAAGAACCGTGCTTCCTACACACACCGGCCATATCTAGTTCAACTCTCCTTAGGAAACTGACAAGAACAGTAGATCCTCTTCAGTCCAATACACTGTACTTGCTGGGAACAGACGCCAGTGCTATTTGCACTGTGAATGACAATGGGAGCACAATAGTGACTCTTCTTACCAGAAAACAACTCTTGCTAGTAGGACCAGAAACTGCATGTGATTCAACTCCATTCAGGACTAGGAAACAAACGCTAGCTCGCCTTACAAGAAACACACTCTGCTTTTGAGAAAAGAGCACTCTTCCAGTCTACTGTGTTTTCTATAGGACCAGAACAGTGAGCTTGCTCAGAAAAAAAGAACTGTGCTTCCTACACACACGGGCCATATCTAGTTCAACTCTGCTTAGGAAACTGACAAGAACAGTAGCTACTCTTCAGTCCAATACACTGTGCTTGCTGGTAACAGACGCAAGTGCTATTTGCACTGTGTATGGCAAAGGGAGCGCAATAGTGACTCTTCTTACCAGAAAACAACTCTTGCTCGTAGGACGAAAAACTGCATTTGATTCAACTCCATTTCGGACTGGGAAACAAACCCAAGCTCGCCTTACAAGAAACACACTCTACTTTTGAGAAAAGAGCACTCTTCTACTCTATGTGTTTCCTATAGTGCCAGAACAGTGAGCTTGCTCAGAACAAAAGAACTGTGCTTCCTATACACACGGGCCATATCTAGTTCAACTCTGCTTAGGAAACTGACAAGAACAGTAGCTCCTCTTCAGTCCAATACACTGTACTTGCTGGGAACAGACTCGAGTGCTATTTGCACTGTGTATGGCAATGGGAGCACAATAGTGTCTTTCCTTACTTGAAAGCAACTCTTGCGTGTAAGACCAAAAACTACATGTGATTCAAGTCCATTTAGGACTGGGAAACAAACGCTAGCTCGCCTTACATGAAACAAAATCTGCTTTTGAGAAAAGAGCACTATTCTACTCTAATGTGTTTCCTATGGTGTCCGAACAGTGAGCTTGCTCAGAACAAAAGAACTGTGCTTCCTACACACACGGGCCATATCTAGTTCAACTCTGCTTAGGAAACTGACAAGAACAGTATCCTTTCTTCAGTCCAATACACTCTACTTGCTGGGAACAGACGCGAGTGCTATTTGCACTGTGTATGGCAAAGGGAGCGCAATAGTGACTCTTCTTATCAGAAAACAACTCTTGCTCTTAGGACCAGTAACTGCATGTGATTCAACTCCACTTAGGACTGGGAAAAAAACGCTAGCTCGCCTTACAAGAAACACGCTCTGCTTTGAGAAAAGGGGACACTTCTACTCTACTGTGTTTCCTATGGGGTCCTAACAGTGAGCTTGCTCAGAACAAAAGAACCGTGCTTCCTACACACACGGGCCATATCTAGTTCAACTCTGCTTAGGAAACTGACAAGAACAGTAGATCCTCTTCAGTCCAATACACTGTACTTGCTGGGAAAAGACGCCAGTGCTATTTGCACTGTGAATGACAATGGGAGCGCAATAGTGACTCTTCTTACCAGAAAACAACTCTTGCTAGTAGGACCAGAAACTGCATGTGATTCAACTCCATTCAGGACTAGGAAACAAACGCTAGCTCGCCTTACAAGAAACACACTCTGCTTTTGAGAAAAGAGCACTCTTCCACTCTACTGTGTTTTCTATAGGACCAGAACAGTGAGCTTGCTCAGAACAAAAGAACTGTGCTTCCTACACACACGGGCCATATCTAGTTCAACTCTGGTTAGGAAACTGACAAGAACAGTAGATCCTCTTCAGTCCAATACACTGTGCTTGCTGGGAACAGACGCGAGTGCTATTTGCACTGTGTATGGCAAAGGGAGCACAATAGTGACTCTTCTTACCAGAAAACAACTCTTGCTCATAGGATGAAAAACTGCATTTGATTCAACTCCATTTAGGACTGGGAAACAAACCCAAGCTCGCCTTACAAGAAACACACTCTGCTTTTGAGAAAAGAGCACTCTTCTACTCTATGTGTTTCCTATGAGGTCCTAACAGTGAGCTTGCTGAGAACAAAAGAACTGTGCTTCCTACACACACGGGCCATATCTAGTTCAACTCTGCTTAGGAAACTCAGAAGAACAGTAGCTCCTCTTCAGTCCAATACACTGTACTTGCTGGGAAAAGACGCGAGGGCTATTTGCACTGTGTATGGCAAAGGGAGCGCAATAGTGACTCTTCTTACCAGAAAACAACTCTTGCTCTTAGGACCAGAAACTGCATGTGATTCAACTCCACTTAGGACTGGGAAACAAACGCTAGCTCGCCTTACAAGAAACACGCTCTGCTTTGAGAAAAGGGCACACTTCTACTCTACTGTGTTTCCTATGGGGTCCTAAGAGTGAGCTTGCTCAGAACAAAAGAACTGTGCTTCCTACACACCGGCCATATCTAGTTCAACTCTGCTTAGGAAACTGACAAGAACAGTAGCTACTCTTCAGTCCAATACACTGTGCTTGCTGGGAACAGACGCCAGTGCTATTTGCCCTGTGTATGACAATGGGAGCGCAATAGTGACTCTTCTTACCAGAAAACAACTCTTGGTCCTAGGACCAGAAACTGCATGGAATTCAACTCCATTTAGAAGTGGTAAACAAACGCTAGCTCGCCTTAGAAGAAAAACACTCTGCTTTTGAGAAAAGAGCACTCTTCTACTCTACAGTGTTTCCTATAGTGCCAGAACAGTGAGCTTGCTCAGAACAAAAGAACTGTGCTTCCTATACACACGGTCCATATCTAGTTCAACTCTGCTTAGGAAACTGACAAGAACGGTAGCTCCTCTTCAGTCCAATACACTGTACTTGCTGGGAACAGATGCGATTGCTATTTGCGCTGTGTATGGCAATGGGAGCGCAATAGTGTCTTTCCTTACTTGAAAGCAACTCTTGCGTGTAAGACCAAAAACTACATGTGATTCAAGTCCATTTAGGACTGGGAAACAAACGCTAGCTCGCCTTACAAGAAACACACTCTGCTTTTGAGAAAAGAGCACTCTTCTACTCTACTGTGTTTCCTATGGGGTCCTAAGAGTGAGCTTGCTCAGAACAAAAGAACTGTGCTTCCTACACACCGGCCATATCTAGTTCAACTCTGCTTAGGAAACTGTCAAGAACAGTATCCTTTCTTCAGTCCAATACACTCTACTTGCTGGGAACAGACGCGAGTTCTATTTGCACTGTGTATGGCAAAGGGAGCGCAATAGTGACTCTTCTTATCAGAAAACAACTCTTGCTCTTAGGACCAGTAACTGCATGTGATTCAACTCCACTTAGGACTGGGAAAAAAACGCTAGCTCGCCTTACAAGAAACATGCTCTGCTTTGAGAAAAGGGGACACTTCTACTCTACTGTGTTTCCTATGGGGTCCTAACAGTGAGCTTGCTCAGAACAAAAGAACCGTGCTTCCTACACACACGGGCCATATCTAGTTCAACTCTGCTTAGGAAACTGACAAGAACAGTAGATCCTCTTCAGTCCAATACACTGTACTTGCTGGGAACAGACGCCAGTGTTTTTTGCACTGTGAATGACAATGGGAGCGCAATAGTGACTCTTCTTACCAGAAAACAACTCTTGCTAGTAGGACCAGAAACTGCATGTGATTCAACTCCATTCAGGACTAGGAAACAAACGCTAGCTCGCCTTACAAGAAACACACTCTGCTTTTGAGAAAAGAGCACTCTTCCAGTCTACTGTGTTTTCTATAGGACCAGAACAGTGAGCTTGCTCAGAACCAAAGAACTGTGCTTCCTACACACACGGGCCATATCTAGTTCAACTCTGCTTAGGAAACTCAGAAGAACAGTAGCTCCTCTTCAGTCCAATACACTGTACTTGCTGGGAACAGACGCGAGGGCTATTTGCACTGTGTATGGCAAAGGGAGCGCAATAGTGACTCTTCTTACCAGAAAACAACTCTTGCTCTTAGGACCAGAAACTGCATGTGATTCAACTCCACTTAGGACTGGGAAACAAAAGCTAGCTCGCCTTACAAGAAACATGCTCTGCTTTGAGAAAAGGGCACACTTCTACTCTACTGTGTTTCCTATGGGGTCCTAACAGTGAGCTTGCTCAGAACAAAAGAACCGTGCTTCCTACACACACCGGCCATATCTAGTTCAACTCTGCTTAGGAAACTGGCAAGAACAGTAGATCCTCTTCAGTCCAATACACTGTACTTGCTGGGAACAGATGCCAGTGCTATTTGCACTGTGAATGACAATGGGAGCGCAATAGTGACTCTTCTTACCAGAAAACAACTCTTGCTAGTAGGACCAGAAACTGCATGTGATTCAACTCCATTCAGGACTAGGAAACAAACGCTACCTCGCCTTACAAGAAACACACTCTGCTTTTGAGAAAAGAGCACTCTTCCACTCTACTGTGTTTTCTATAGGACCAGAACAGTGAGCTTGCTCAAAACAAAAGAACTGTGCTTCCTACACACACGGGCCATATCTAGTTCAACTCTGGTTAGGAAACTGACAAGAACAGTAGATCCTCTTCAGTCCAATACACTGTGCTTGCTGGGAACAGACGCCAGTGCTATTTGCACTGTGTATGGCAAAGGGAGCGCAATAGTGACTCTTCTTACAAGAAAACAACTCTTGCTCATAGGATAAAAAACTGCATTTGATTCAACTCCATTTAGGACTGGGAAACAAACCCAAGCTCGCCTTACAAGAAACACACTCTGCTTTTGAGAAAAGAGCACTCTTCTACTCTATGTGTTTCCTATGGTGTCCTAACAGTGAGCTTGCTGAGAACAAAAGAACTGTGCTTCCTACACACACGGGCCATATCTAGTTCAACTCTGCTTAGGAAACTCAGAAGAACAGTAGCTCCTCTTCAGTCCAATACACTGTACTTGCTGGGAACAGACGCGAGGGCTATTTGCACTGTGTATGGCAAAGGGAGCACAACAGTGACTCTTCTTACCAGAAAACAACTCTTGCTCATAGGACCAGAAACTGCATGTGATTCAACTCCGTTTAGGATTGGGAAACAAACGCCAGCTCGCCTTACAAGAAACACACTCTGCTTTTGAGAATGGGGCACACATCTACTCTACTGTGTTTCCTGTGGGTTCCAAACAGTGAGCTTGCTCAGAACAAAAGAACTGTGCTTCCTACACATGGGTCATATCTAGTAAAACTCTGCTTAGGAAACTGACAAGAACAGTAGCTCCTCTTCAGACCAATATACTGTACTTGCTGGAAACAGACGCGAGTGCTATTTGTACTGTGTATGGCAATGGGAGCACAATAGTGACTCTTCTTCTAGAAAAAAACTCTTGCTCTTAGGACAAGAAACTGCATTTGTTTCAATCCACTTAGGACTGGGAAACAAAGGCTAGATCGCCTTACAAGAAACACGCTCTGCTTTTGAGAATAGGGCACACATCTACTCTACTGTGTTTCCTATGGGGTCCGAACTGTGAGCTTGCTCAGAACAAAAGAACTGTGCTTCCTATACACACGGTCCACATCTAGTTCAACTCTGCTTAGGAAACTGACAAGAACAGTAGCTCCTCTTCAGTTCAATACACTGTACTTGATTGGAACAGACGCAAGTGTTATTTGTACTGTATATGGCAATGGGAGCACAATAGTGACTCTTCTTACCAAAATATAACTCTACTCGTAGGACCAGAAACTGCATGTGATTCAACTCCACTTAGGACTGGGAAACAAACGCTAGCTTGCCTTACAAGAAACAAGCTCTGCTTTTGAGAATAGGGCACACTTCTACTCTACTGTGTTTCCTATGGGGTCAGAAGAGTGAGCTTGCTCAGAACAAAAGAACTGTGCTTCCTACACACACGGGCCATATCTAGTTCAATTCTGCTTAGGAAACTGACAAGAACAGTAGATCCTCTTCAGTGCAATACACTGTACATGCTGGGAAAAGAAGCCAGTGCTATTTGCCCTGTGTATGACAATGGGAGCACAATAGTGACTCTTCTTACCAGAAAACATCTCATGCTCGTAGGAACAGAAACTGCATGTGTTTCAACTCCATTTAGGAATTGCAAACAAACACTAGCTCGCCTTACAAGAAACACACTCTGCTTTTGAGAAAAGAGCACTCTTCTACTCTACTGTGTTTCCTATAGGGCCAGAACAGTGAGCTTGCCCAGAACAAAAGAACTGTGCTTCCTACACACACGGGCTATATCTATTTCAACTCTGCGTAGGAAACTGACAAGAACAGTAGCTCCTCTTCAGTCCAATACACTGTACTTGCTGGGAACAGATGCGAGTGCTATTTGCACTGTGTTTGGCAATGGGAGCACAATAGTGACTTTCCTTACCAGAAAACAACTCTTGCGCGTAGGACCAAAAACTGCATGTGATTCAACTCCATTTAGGACTGGGAAACAAACGCTAGCTCACCTTACACGAAACACACTCTGCTTTTGAGAAAAGAGCACTCTTCTACTCTACTGTGTTTCCTATAGGGCCAGAACAGTGAGCTTGCTTAGAACAAAAGAACTGTGCTTCCTACACACACAGGCCATATCTAGTTCAACTCTGCTTAGGAAACTGATGAGAACAGTAGCTCCTCTTCAGTCCAATACACTGTACTTGCTGGGAACAGATGCGAGTGCTGTTTGCACGGTGTACAGCAATGGGAGCACAATAGTGACTCTTCTTACCAGAAAACAACTCTTGCTTGTAGGACCAGAAACTGCATGTGATTCAACTCCATTTAGGTCTGGGAAGCAAACGCTAGCTCGCCTTACAAGAAACACACTCTGCTTTTGAGAAAAGAGCACTCTTCTACTCTACTGTGTTTCCTATGGGGTCCTAACAGTGAGCTTGCTCAGAACAAAAGAACTGTGCTTCCTATACACACGGGCCACATCTAGTTCAACTCTGCTTAGGAAACTGACAAGAACAGTAGATCCTCTTCAGTTCAATACACTGTACTTGATTGGAACAGACGCAAGTGTTATTTGTACTGTATATGGCAATGGGAGCACAATAGTGACTCTTCTTACCAAAATATAACTCTACTCGTAGGACCAGAAACTGCATGTGATTCAAATTCATTTAGGACTGGGAAACAAAAGCTAGCTCACCTACAAGAAACACACTCTGCTTTTGAGAAAAGAGCACTCCTCTTCTCTACTATGTGTCCTATGGGTTCCGAACAGTGAGCTTGCTCAGAACAAAAGAATTGTGCTTCCTACGCACATGAGCCATATCTAGTTCAACTCTGCTTAGGAAACTGACAAGAACAGTAGCTCAACATCAGTCCAATACACTGTACTTGCTGGGAAGAGATGCGAGTGCTATTTGTACTGTGTTTGGCAATGGGAGCACAATAGTGTCGTTCCTTACCAGAAAACAAGTCTTGCGCGTAGGACCAAAAACTGCATGTGATTCAACTCCATTTAGGACTGGGAAACAAACGCTAGCACGCCTTACAAGAAACACACTCTGCTTTTGAGAAAAGAGCACTCTTCTACTCTACTGTGTTTCCTATAGGGCGAGAACAGTGAGCTTGCTCAGAACAAAAGAACTGTGCGACCTACACACACGGGCTATATCTAGTTCAACTCTGCGTAGGAAACTGACAAGAATAGTAGATCCTCTTCATTCCAATACGCTGTACATGCTGGGAAAAGATGCCAGTGCTATTTGCCCTGTGTATGACAATGGGAGCACAATAGTGACTCTTCTTACCAGAAAACAACTCTTGCTTGTAGGACCAGAAACTGCATGTGATTCAACTCCATTTAGGTCTGTGATGCAAACGCTATCTCGCCTTACAAGAAACACACTCTGCTTTTGAGAAAAGAGCACTGAGTTTCCTATGGGGTTCGCACAGTGAGCTAGCTCAGAAAAAAAGAGCTGTGCTTCCTATACACACGGGCCATATCTAGTTCAACTCTGCTTAGGAAACTGACAAGAACAGTAGCTCCTCATCAGTCCCATACACTGTACTTGCTGGGAACAGACGTGAGTGCTATTTGTGCTGTGTATGGCAAAAGGAGCGCAATAGTGACTTTCCTTACCAGAAAACAACTCTTGCGTGTATGACCAAAAACTGCATGTTATTAAACTCCATTTAGGGGTGGGAAACAAATGCTAGCTCACCTTCCAAGAAACACACTCTGCTTTTGAGAAAAGAGCACTCTTCTACTCTACTGTGTTTCCTATAGGGCCAGAACAGTGAGCTTGCTCAGAACAAAAGAACTGTGCTTCCTACACACGTGGCCGTATCTAGTTCAATTCTGCTTATAAAACTGACAAGAACAGTAGATCCTCTTGAGTCCAATACACTGTACATGCTGGGATCAAACGCCAGTGCTTTTTGCCCTGTGTATGACAATGGGAGGGCAATAGTGACTCTTCTTACCAGAAAACAACTCTTGCTCGTAGGACCAAAAACTGCATGTCATTCAACTCCTTTTAGGACTGGGAAACAAACATTAGCTCGCCTTACAAGAAACACACTCTGCTTTTGAGAAAAGAGCACTCTTCTACTCTACTGTGTTTCCTATGGTGTCCGAACCTTGAGCTTGCTCAGAACAAAAGAACTGTGCTTCCTATACACACGGGCCATATCTAGTTCAACTCTGCTTAGGAAATTGACAAGAACAGTATCTCCTCTTCAGTCCAATACACTGTACTTGATTGTAACAGACGCAAGTGCTATTTGCACTGTGTATGGCAATGGGAGCACAATAGTGACTCTTCTTACCAAAAAACAACTCTACTCGTAGGAGCAGAAACTGCATGTGATTCAAATTCATTTACGACTGGAAAACAAACGCTAGCTTGCCTTACAAGAAACACACTCTGCTTTTGAGAAAAGATGACTCTTCTACTCTTCTGTGTTTCCTATGGGGTCCGAACAGTGAGCTTGCTCAGAACAAATGAACTGTGCTTCCTACACACACGGGCCATATCTAGTTCAACTCTGCTTAGGAAATTGACAAGAATAGTAGCTCCTCTTCAGTCCAATACACTGTAATTGATTGGAACAGACGCAAGTGTTATTTGTACTGTGTATGGCAATGGGAGCGCAATAGTTACTCTTCTTACCAAAAAATATCTCTACTCGTAGGACCGGAAACTGCATGTGATTCAAATTCATTTAGGACTGGAAAACAAAAGCTAGCTCGCCTTACAAGAAACACACTCTGCTTTTGAGAAAAGAGCACTCTTCTTCTCTACTATGTGTCCTATGGGTTCCGAACAGTGAGCTTGCTCAGAACAAAAGAACTGTGCTTCCTACGCACACGGCCCATATCTAGTTCAACTCTGCTTAGGAAACTGACAAGAACAGTAGCTCCTCTTCAGTCCAATACACTGTACTTGCTGGGAACAGACGCAAGTGCTATTTGCACTGTGTATGTCAATGGGAGCGCAATAGTGAGTTTCCTTACCAGAAAACAACTCTAAATCATAGGACCAAAAACTGCATGTTATTCAACTCCATTTAAGACTGGGAAACAAACGCTAGCTCGCCTTACAAGAAACAAGCTCTGCTTTTGAGAAAAGAGCACTCTTCTACTCTACTGTTTTTCCTATTGGGCCAGAACAGTGAGCTTGCTCAGAACAAAAGAACTGTGCTTCCTACACACACGGGCCATATCTAGTTCAATTATGCCTAGGAAACTGACAAGAACAGTAGATCCCCTTCAGTCCAATACACTGTACTTGCTGGAAACAGACGCCAGTGCTATTTGCACTGTGTATGACAATGGGAGCGCAACAGTGACTCTTCTTACCACAAAACAACTCTTGCTCCTAGGACCAGAAACTGCATGGGATTCAACTCCATTTACGAATGGGAAGCAAACGCTAGCTTGCCTTACAAGAAACACACTCTGCTTTTAAGAAAAGATGACTCTTCTACTCTACTGTGTTTCCTATATGGCCAGAACAGTGAGCTTGCTCAGAACAAAAGAAATGTGCTTCATACACACACGGGCCATATCTAGTTCAACTCTGCTTAGGAACCTGACAAGAACAGTAGATCCTCTTCAGTCCAATACTCTGTACATGCTGGGTACAAATGCCAGTACTATTTGCCCTGTATAAGACAATGGGAGTGCAATAGTGACTCTTCTTACCAGAAAAAACTCTTGCTTGTAGGACCAGAAACTGCATGTGATTCAAATCCATTTAGGAATGGAAACAAACACTCACTCGCCTTACAAGAAACACACTCTGCTTTTGAGAAAAGAGTACTCTTCTACTCTACTGTGTTTCCTATAGGGCCAGAACAGTGAGCTTGCTCAGAACAAAAGAACTGTGCTTCCTAAACACACGTCACATATCTAGTTCAACTCTGCATCGGAAACTGACAAGAACAGTAGATCCTCCTCAGTCCAATACACTGTACATGATGGGAACAGACGCCAGTGCTATTTGCCCTGTGTATGACAATGGGAGCGCAATAGTGACTCTTCTTACCAGAAAACAACTCTTGCTCGTTGGACCAGAAACTGCATGTGATTCAACTCCATTTAGGTCTGGGAAGCAAACGCTAGCTCACCTTACAAAAAACACACTCTGCTTTTGAGAAAAGAGCACTCTTCTACTCTACTGTGTTTCCTATGGGGTCCGAACAGTGAGCTTGCTCAGAACAAAAGAACTGTGCTTCCTGTACACACGGGCCACATCTAGTTCAACTCTGCTTAGGAAACTGACAAGAACAGTAGCTCCTCTTCAGTCCAATACACTGTACTTGATTGGAAAAGACGCAAGTGCTATTTGTACTGTGTATGGCAATGGGAGCGCAATAGTGACTCTTCTTACCAAAAAATAACTCTACTCGTAGGACCAGAAACTGCATGTGATTCAAATACATTTAGGACTGGGAAACAAAAGTTAGCTCGCCTTACAAGAAACACACTCTGCTTTTGAGAAAAGAGCACTCTTCTTCTCTACTATGTGTCCTATGGGTTCCGAACAGTGAGCTTGCTCAGAACAAAAGAACTGTGCTTCCTATGCACACGGGCCATATCTAGTTCAACTCTGCTTAGGAAACTGACAAGAACAGTAGCTCCTCTTCATTCCAATACACTGTACCAGCTGAGAGCAAACGCGAGTGCTATTTGCACTGTGTATGGCAATGGGAGCGCAATAGTGACTCTTCTTACCAGAAAAAAACTCTTGCTCTTAGGACCAGAAACTGCATGTGATTCAACTCCATTTAGGAGTGGGAAGCAAACGCTAGGTCGCCTTACACTAAACACACTCGACTTTTGAGAAAAGAGCACTCTTCTACTCTACTGTGTTAGCTATGGGGTCCAAACAGTGAGCTTGCTCAGAACAAAAGAACTGTGCTTCCTACACACACGGGCCATATCTAGTTCAATTCTGCTTAGGAAACTGACAAGAACAGTAGCTCCTCTTCAGTCCAATACACTGTACTTGCTGGGAACAGACGAGAGTTCTATTTGCACTGTGTATGGCAATGGGAGCGCAATAGTGACTTTCCTTACCAGAAACCAACTCTTGCTCGTCGAAACGTAAACTGCATGTGATTCAACTCCATTTAAGACTGGGAAACAAACGCTAGCTCGCCTTACAAGAAACACACTCTGCTTTTGAGGAAAGAGCACTCTTCTACTCTACTGTGTTTCCTATAGGGCCAGAAGAGTGAGCTTGCTGAGTACCAAAGAACTGTGCTTCCTACAAACATGGGCCATATCTAGTTCAACTCTGCTTAGGAACCTGACAAGAACAGTAGATCCTCTTCAGTCCAATACACTGTACATGCTGAGAACAGAGGCCAGTGCTATTTGCCCTATGTATGACAATGGGAGCGCAATAGTGACTCTTATTACCAGAAAAAACTCTTGCTCGTAGGACCAGAAACTGCATGTGATTCAACTCCATTTAGGACTGGGAAACAAACGCTACCTCGCCTTACAAGAAACACACTCTGCTTTTGAGAAAAGAGCACTCTTCTACTCTACTGTGTTTCCTATAGGGCTAGAACAGGGAGCTTGCTCAGAACAAAAGAACTGTGCTTCCTACACACACGGGCCTTATCTAGTTCAACTTTGCTTAGGAAACTGACATGAACAGTAGCTCCTCTTCAGACCAATACACTGTACTTGCTGGAAACAGACGCGAGTGTTATTTGTACTATGTATGGCAATGGGAGCGCAATAGTGACTCTTCTTACCAGAAAACAACTCTTGCTCATAGGACCAAAAACTGCATTTGATTCAACTCCATTTAGGACTGGGAAACAAACGCTAGCCCACCTTACAAGAAACACACTCTGCTTTTGAGAAAAGAGCACTCTTCTACTCTGCTGTGTTTTCTATGGGGTCCGAACAGTGAGCTTGCTGAGAACAAAAGAACTGTGCTTCCTACACACACGGGCCATATCTAGTTCAACTCGGCTTAGGAAACTGACAAGAACGGTAGCTCCTCTTCAGTCCAATACACTGTACTTGCTGGGAACAGACGAGAGGGCTATTTGCACTATGTATGGCAAAGGGAGCACATTAGTCACTCTTCTTACCAGAAATCAACTCTTGCTCGTAGGACCAAAAATTGCATTTGATTCAACTCATTTTAGGACTGGGAAACAAACGCTAGCTCGCCTTACAAGAAACACACTCTGCTTTTGAGAAAAGAGCACTCTTCTACTCTACTGTGTTTCCTATGGGGTCCGAACAGTGAGCTTGCTCAGAACAAAAGAACTGTGCTTCCTACACACACGGGCCATATCTAGTTCAACTCTGCTTAGGAAACTGAAAAGAACAGTAGATCCTCTTCAGTCCAATACACTGTACTTGCTGGGAAGAGACGTGAGGGCTATTTGCACTGTGTATGGCAAAGGGAGCAAAATAGTGACTCTTCTCACCAGAAAACAACTCTTGCTCGTAGGACCAGAAACTGCATGTGTATTTCAACTCCATTTAGGACTGGGAAACAAACGCTATCTCGCCTTACAAGCAACACACTCTGCTTTTGAGAAAAATGCACTCTTCTACTCTACTGTTTTTCCTAAGGGCTTCAAAATGTGAGCTTGCTCAGAACAAAAGAACTGTCCTTCCTACACACACGGGCCATATCTAGTTCAATTCTGATTAGGAAACTGACAAGAACAGTAGAACCTCTAAAGTCCAATGCATTGTACATGCTGGGTACAGACGCCAGTGCTATTTGCACTGTGTATGGCATGGGAGCACAATAGTGACTCTTCTTACCAGAAAACAACTCTTGCTCGTATGACCAGAAACTGCATGTGAGTCAATTCCATTTAGGACTGGGAAACAAACGCTAGCTCGATTTACAAGAAACACACTCTGCTTTTGAGAAAAGAGCACTCTTCTACTCTACTGTGTTTCCTATAGGGCCAGAACAGTGAGCTTGCTGAGTACAAAAGAACTGTACTTCCTACACACATGGGCC
This sequence comes from Peromyscus eremicus, assembly GCF_949786415.1. Lineage (NCBI taxonomy): Eukaryota > Metazoa > Chordata > Mammalia > Rodentia > Cricetidae > Peromyscus > Peromyscus eremicus. Next base: position 18,865 of record NW_026735031.1, on the reverse strand, counting down.
ATATCTAGTTCAACTCTGCTTAGGAACCTGACAAGAATAGTAGATCCTCTTCAGTCCAATACACTGTACATGCTGGGTACAGACACCAGTGCTATTAGTACTGTGTATGGCATTGGGAGCGCAATAGTGACTCTTCTTACCAGAGAACAACTCTTGCTCGTAGGACCAGAAACTGCATGTGATTCAACTCCATTTAGGACTGGGAAACAAACGCTAGCTCGCCTTACAAGAAACACAGTCTGCTTTTGAGAAAAGAGCACTCTTCTACTCTACTGTGTTTCCTATGGGTTCCAACAGTGAGCTTGCTCAGAACAAAAGAACTGTGCTTCCTACACACACGGGCCATACCTAGTTCAATTCTGCTTAGGAAACTGACAAGAACAGTAGCTCCTCTTCAGTCCAATACACTGTACTTGCTGAGAAGAGACGCGAGATCTATTTGCACTGTGTATGGCAAAGGGAGCACAATAGTGACTCTTCTTACGAGAAAACAACTCTTGCTCGTAGGACCAGAAACTGCAAGTGTATTTCAACTCCATTTAGGACTGGGAAACAAACGCTATCTCGCCTTACAAGCAACACACTCTGCTTTTGAGAAAAATGCACTCTTCTACTCTCCTGTCTTTCCTATAGGGTTCGAAATGTGAGCTTGCTCAGAACAAAAGAACTGTGCTTCCTACACACACGGGCCATATCTTGTTCAATTCTGCTTAGGAAACTGACAAGAACCGTAGAACCTCTTCAGTCCAATAGACTGTACATGCTAGGAACAGACGCCAGTGCTATTTGCCCTGTGTGTGACAATGGGAGCACAATAGTGTCTCTTCTTACAAGAAAACAACTCTTGCTCGTAGGACCAGAAACTGCATTTGATTCAATCCACTTAGAACTGTGAAACAAACACTAGCTCTCCTTACAAGAAACACGCTCTGCTTTTGAGAATAGGGCACACATCTACTCCATTGTGTTTCCTATGGGGTCCAAAAAGTGAGCTTGCTCAGAACAAAAGAACTGTGCTTCCTACACACACAGGTCACATCTAGATCAACTCTGCTTAGGAAACTGACAAAAACAGTAGCTCCTCTTCAGTCCAATACACTGTACTTGCTGGGAACAGACGCGAGGGCTATTTGCACTGTGTATGACAATGGGAGCACAATAGTGACTCTTCTTACCAAAAAACAACTCTTGCTCGTAGGACCAGAAACTGCATGTGATTCAACTCCATTTAGGACTGGGAAACAAACGCTAGCTCGCCTTACAAGAAACACACTCTGCTTTTGAGAAAAGAGCACTCTTCTACTCTACTGTGTTTCCTATGGGGTCCAAACAGTGAGCTTGCTGAGAACAAAAGAACTGTGCTTCCTACACACACTGGCCATATCTAGTTCAACTCTGCTTAGGAACTTGACTAGAGCAGTAGCTCCTCTTCAGTCCAATACACTGTACATGCTGGGAACAGATGCCAGTGCTATTTGCACTGTGTAAGACAATGGGAGCGCAATAGTGACTCTTCTAACTAGAAAACAACTCTTGCTCATAGGACCAGAAAATGCATGTGTATTTCAACTCCATTTAAAACTGGGAAACAAACGGTAGCTCGCCTTACAAGAAACACACTCTGCTTTTGAGAAAAAAACACTCTTCTCTCTACTGTGTTTCCTATGGGATTAGAACAGTGAGCTTGCTCAGAAATAAAAGAACTGTGCTTCCTATACACACGGGCCTGATCTAGTTCAACTCTGCTTAGGAAACTGACAAGAATAGTAGCTCCTCTTCAGTCCAATACACTGTAATTGATTGCAACAGACGCAAGTGTTATTTGCACTGTGTATGGCAATGGGAGCGCAATAGTGACTCTTCTTACCAAAAAATAACTCTACTCGTAGGACCGGAAACTGCATGTGATTCAAATTCATTTAGGACTGGGAAACAAAAGCTAGCTCGCCTAACAAGAAACACACTCTGCTTTTGAGAAAAGAGCACTCTTCTTCTCTACTATGTGTCCTATGGGTTCCGAACCGTGAGCTTGCTCAGAACAAAAGAACTGTGCTTCCTACGCACACGGCCCATATCTAGTTCAACTCTGCTTAGGAAACTGACAAGAACAGTAGCTCCTCTTCAGTCCAATACACTGTACTTGCTGGGAACAGATGCGAGCGCTGTTTGCACTGTGTTTGGCAATGGGAGCACAATAGTGACTTTCGTTACCAGAAAACAACTATGGCTCTGAGGACCAGAAACTGCATGTGATTCAACTCCACTTAGGACTGGGAAACAAATGCTAGCTTGCCTTACAAGAAACAAGCTCTGCTTTTGAGAAAAGGGCACACTTCTACTCTACTGTGTTTTCTATGGGGTCCGAAAAGTGAGCTTGCTCAGAACAAAAGAACTGTGCTTCCTACACACACGGGCTATATCTAGTTCAATTATGCTTAGGAAACTGACAAGAACAGTAGATCCCCTTCAGTACAATACACTGTACTTGCTGGGAACAGACACCAGTACTATTTGCACTGTGTATGACAATGGGAGCGCAATAGTGACTCTTCTTACCACAAAACAACTCTTGCTCCTAGGACCAGGAACTGCATGGGATTCAACTCCATTTACGACTAGGAAACAAACGCTAGCTTGCCTTACAAGAAACACACTCTGCTTTTAAGAAAAGATGACTCTTCTTCTCAACTGTGTTTCCTATAGGGCCAGAACAGTGAGTTTGCTCAGAACAAAAGAAATGTGCTTCATACACACACGGGCCATATCTAGTCCAACTCTGCATCGGAAACTGACAAGAACAGTAGATCCTCTTCAGTACAATACACTGTACATGCTGGGAAAAGACGCCAGGGATATTTGCCCTGTGTATGACAATGGGAGATCAATAGTGACTCTTCTTACCAGAAAACAACTCTTGCTCATAGGACCAGAAACTGCATGTGATTCAACTCCATTTAGGTCTGGGAAGCAAACGCTAGCTCGCCTTACAAGAAACACATTCTGCTTTTGAGAAAAGAGCACTCTTCTCCTCTACTGTGTTTCCTATGGGGTCCGAACAGTGAGCTTGCTCAGAACAAAAGAACTGTGCTTCCTATACACACGGGCCATATGTAGTTCAACTCTGCTTAGGAAACTGACAAGAACAGTAGCTCTTCTTCAGTCCAATACACTGTACTTGATTGGAACAGACGCAAGTGCTATTTGTACTGTGTATGGCAATCAGAGTGCAATAGTGACTTTCCTTACCAGAAAACAACTCTTGCTCGTAGGACCAAAAACTGCATGTGATTCAACTCCATTTAGTACTGGGAAACAAACGCTAGCTCGCCTTACAAGGAAAACACTCTGCTTTTGAAAAAGAGCACTCTTCTACTCTACTGTGTTTCCTATAAAGCCCGAACAGTGAGCTTTCTCAGAACAAAAGAACTGTGCTTCCTACACAAATGGCCATATCCAGTTCAATTCTGCTTAGGAAACGGACAAGAACAGTAGCTCCTTTTCAGTCCAATACACTGTACTTGCTGGGAACAGATGCGAGTGCTATTTGCACTGTGTTTGGGAATGGGAGCGCAATAGTGACTTTCCTTTCCAGAAAACAACTCTTGCGCGTATGACCAAAAACTGCATGTGATTCAACTCCATTTAGTACTGGGAAACAAACGCTAGCTCGCCTTACAAGATACACACTCTGCTTTTGAGAAAAGAGCACTCTTCTACTCTATTGTGTTTCCTATGGGGTTCGAACAGTGAGCTTGCTCAGAACAAAAGAACTGTGCTTCCTATACACACGGGCCATATCTAGTTCAAATCTGCTTAGGAAACTGACAAGAATAGTAGCTCCTCTTCAGTCCAATACACTGTAATTGATTGGAACAGACGCAAGTGTTATTTGTACTGTGTATGGCAATGGGAGCGCAATAGTTACTCTTCTTACCAAAAAATATCTCTACTCGTAGGACCGGAAACTGCATGTGATTCAAATTCATTTAGGACTGGGAAACAAAAGCTAGCTCGCCTTACAAGAAACACACTCTGCTTTTGAGAAAAGAGCACTCTTCTTCTCTACTATGTGTCCTATGGGTTCCGAACAGTGAGCTTGCTCAGAACAAAAGAACTGTGCTTCCTACGCACACGGCCCATATCTAGTTCAACTCTGCTTAGGAAACTGACAAGAACAGTTGCTCCTCTTCAGTCCAATACACTGTACTTGCTGGGAACAGACGCAAGTGCTATTTGCACTGTGTATGTCAATGGGAGCGCAATAGTGAGTTTCCTTACCAGAAAACAACTCTAAATCATAGGACCAAAAACTGCATGTTATTCAACTCCATTTAAGACTGGGAAACACACGCTAGCTCGCCTTACAAGAAACAAGCTCTGCTTTTGAGAAAAGAGCACTCTTCTACTCTACTGTTTTTCCTATTGGGCCAGAACAGTGAGCTTGCTCAGAACAAAAGAACTGTGCTTCCTACACACACGGGCCATATCTAGTTCAATTATGCCTAGGAAACTGACAAGAACAGTAGATCCCCTTCAGTCCAATACACTGTACTTGCTGGAAACAGACGCCAGTGCTATTTGCACTGTGTATGACAATGGGAGCGCAACAGTGACTCTTCTTACCACAAAACAACTCTTGCTCCTAGGACCAGAAACTGCATGGGATTCAACTCCATTTACGAATGGGAAGCAAACGCTAGCTTGCCTTACAAGAGACACACTCTGCTTTTAAGAAAAGATGACTCTTCTACTCTACTGTGTTTCCTATATGGCCAGAACAGTGAGCTTGCTCAGAACAAAAGAAATGTGCTTCATACACACACGGGCCATATCTAGTTCAACTCTGCTTAGGAACCTGACAAGAACAGTAGATCCTCTTCAGTCCAATACTCTGTACATGCTGGGTACAAATGCCAGTACTATTTGCCCTGTATAAGACAATGGGAGTGCAATAGTGACTCTTCTTACCAGAAAAAACTCTTGCTTGTAGGACCAGAAACTGCATGTGATTCAAATCCATTTAGGAATGGAAACAAACACTCACTCGCCTTACAAGAAACACACTTTGCTTTTGAGAAAAGAGTACTCTTCTACTCTACTGTGTTTCCTATAGGGCCAGAACAGTGAGCTTGCTCAGAACAAAAGAACTGTGCTTCCTAAACACACGTCACATATCTAGTTCAACTCTGCATCGGAAACTGACAAGAACAGTAGATCCTCCTCAGTCCAATACACTGTACATGATGGGAACAGACGCCAGTGCTATTTGCCCTGTGTATGACAATGGGAGCGCAATAGTGACTCTTCTTACCAGAAAACAACTCTTGCTCGTTGGACCAGAAACTGCATGTGATTCAACTCCTTTTAGGTCTGGGAAGCAAATGCTAGCTCACCTTACAAGAAACACACTCTGCTTTTGAGAAAAGAGCACTCTTCTACTCTACTGTTTTTCCTATGGGGTCCGAACAGTGAGCTTGCTCTGAACAAAAGAACTGTGCTTCCTATACACACGGGCCATATCTAGTTCAACTCTGCTCTAGGAAACTGACAAGAACCGTAGCTCCTCTTCAGTCCAATACACTGTACTTTATTGGAACAGACGCAAGTGCTATTTGTACTGTGTATGGCAATGGGAGCGCAATAGTGACTCTTCTTACCAAAAAATAACTCTACTCGTAGGACCAGAAACTGCATGTGATTCAAATACATTTAGGACTGGGAAACAAAAGTTAGCTCGCCTTACAAGAAACACACTCTGCTTTTGAGAAAAGAGCACTCTTCTTCTCTACTATGTGTCCTATGGGTTCCGAAAAGTGAGCTTCCTCAGAACAAAAGAACTGTGCTTCCTATGCACACGGGCCATATCTAGTTCAACTCTGCTTAGGAAACTGACAAGAACAGTAGCTCCTCTTCAGTCCAATACACTGTACTTGATGGGAACAGACGCAAGTGCTATTTGCACTGTGTATGTCAATGGAAACGCAATAGTGACTTTCCTTACCAGAAAACAACTCTTGCTCGTAGGACCAAAAACTGCATGTGATTCAACTCCATTTAGGACTGGGAAACAAACGCTAGCTCACCTTACAAGAAACACACTCTGCTTTTGAGAAAAGAGCACTCTTCTACTCTACTGTGTTTCCTATAGGGCAAGAACAGTGAGCTTGCTCAGAACAAAAGAACTGTGCTTCCTACACACACGGGCCATATCTAGTTCAACTCTGCATCGGAAACTGACAAGAACAGTAGATCCTCTTCAGTCCAATACACTGTACATGCAGGGAAAAGACGACAGGGCTATTTGCCCTGTGTATGAAAATGGGAGCGCAAAAGTGACTCTTCTTACCAGAAAACATCTCTTGCTCGTTGGACCAGAAACTGCATGTGATTCAACTCCATTTAGGTCTGGGAAGCAAACGCTAGCTCACCTTACAAGAAACACACTCTGCTTTTGAGAAAAGAGCACTCTTCTACTCTACTGTGTTTCCTATGGGGTCTGAACAGTGAGCTTGCTCAGAACAAAAAAACTGTGCTTCCTGTACACACGGGCCACATCTAGTTCAACTCTGCTTAGGAAACTGACAAGAACAGTAGCTCCTCTTCAGTCCAATACACTGTACTTGATTGGAAAAGACGCAAGTGCTATTTGTACTGTGTATGGCAATGGGAGCGCAATAGTGACTCTTCTTACAAAAAAATAACTCTACTCGTAGGACCAGAAACTGCATGTGATTCAAATACATTTAGGACTGGGAAACAAAAGTTAGCTCGCCTTACAAGAAACACACTCTGCTTTTGAGAAAAGAGCACTCTTCTTCTCTACTATGTGTCCTATGGGTTCCGAACAGTGAGCTTGCTCAGAACAAAAGAACTGTGCTTCCTATGCACACGGGCCATATCTAGTTCAACTCTGCTTAGGAAACTGACAAGAACAGTAGCTCCTCTTCATTCCAATACACTGTACCAGCTGAGAGCAAACGCGAGTGCTATTTGCACTGTGTATGGCAATGGGAGCTCAATAGTGACTCTTCTTACCAGAAAAAAACTCTTGCTCTTAGGACCAGAAACTGCATGTGATTCAACTCCATTTAGGAGTGGGAAGCAAACGCTAGGTCGCCTTACACTAAACACACTCGACTTTTGAGAAAAGAGCACTCTTCTACTCTACTGTGTTAGCTATGGGGTCCAAACAGTGAGCTTGCTCAGAACAAAAGAACTGTGCTTCCTACACACACGGGCCATATCTAGTTCAATTCTGCTTAGGAAACTGACATGAACAGTAGCTCCTCTTCAGACCAATACACTGCACTTGCTGGAAACAGACGCGAGTGTTATTTGTACTATGTATAGCAATGGGAGCGCAATAGTGACTCTTCTTACCAGAAAACAACTCTTGCTCGTAGGACCAAAAACTGCATTTGATAAAACTTCATTTAGGACTGGCAAACAAACGCTAGCTCGCCTTACAAGGAACACACTCTCCATTTGAGAAAATAGCACTCTTCTACTCTACTGTGTTTTCTATGGGGTCCGAACAGTGAGCTGGCTGAGAACAAAAGAACTGTGCTTCCTACACACACGGGCCATATCTAGTTCAACTCTGCTTAGGAAACTGACAAGAACAGCAGCTCCTCTTCAGTCCAATACACTGTACTTGCTGGGAACAGACGAGAGGGATATTTGCACTATGTATGGCAAAGGGAGTGCAATAGTCACTCTTCTTACCAGAAAACAACTCTTGCTCATAGGACCAAAAACTGCTTTTGATTCAACTCAATTTAGGACTGGGAAACAAACGCTAGCTCGCCTTACAAGAAACACACTCTGCTTTTGAGAAAAGAGCACTCTTCTACTCTACTGTGTTTCCTATAGGGCCAGAACAGTGAGCTAGCTGAGTGCAAAAGAACTGTGCTTCCTACACACATGGGCCATATCTAGTTCAACTCTGCTTAGGAACCTGACAAGAACAGTAGATCCTCTTCAGTCCAATACACTGTACATGCTGTGTACAGACGCCAGTGCTATTTGTACTGTGTATGGCAATGGGAGCACAATAGTGACTCTTCTTACCAGAAAACAACTCTTGCTCATAGGACCAGAAACTGCATGTGATTCAACTCCATTTAGGATTGGGAAACAAACGCCAACTCGCCTTACAAGAAACACACTCTGCTTTTGAGAAAAGAGCACTCTTCTACTCTACTGTGTTTTCTATGGGGTCCAACAGTGAGCTTGCTCAGAATAAAAGAACTGTGCTTCCTACACACACAGGCCTTATCTAGTTCAACTTTGGTTAGGAAACTGACATGAACAGTAGCTCCTCTTCAGACCAATACCCTGTACTTGCTGGAAACAGATGCGAGTGTTATTTGTACTATGTATGGCAATGGGAGCGCAATAGTGACTCTTCTTACCAGAAAACAACTCTTGCTCGTAGGACCAAAAACTGCATGTGATTCAACTCCATTTAGGACTGGGAAACAAACGCTAGCTCGCCTTACAAGAAACACACTCTGCTTTTGAGAAAAGAGCACTCTTCTACTCTACTGTGTTTCTTATGGGGTCCGAACAGTGAGCTTGCTCAGAACAAAAGAACTGTGCTTCCTACACAAACGGGCCATATCTAGTTCAACTCTGCTTAGGAAACTGAAAAGAACAGTAGACCCTCTACAGTCAAATACGCTGTACATGCTGGGTACAGACGCCAGTGCTATTTGCACTGTGTATGGCAATGGGAGCGCAAAAGTGACTCTTCTTACCAGAAAACAACCCTTGCTCGTAGGAACAGAAACTGCATGTGATTCAACTCCATTTAGGACTGGGAAACAAATGTTAGCTCGCCTTACAAGAAACACACTCTGCTTGTGAGAAAAGAGCACTCTTCTACTCTAATGTGTTTCCTATGGGGTCCAAACAATGAACTTGCTGAGTACAAAAGAACTGTGCTTCCTACACACACGGGCCATATCTAGTTCAATTCTGCTTAGGAAACTGAAAAGAACAGTAGTTCCTATTCAGTCCAATACACTGTACTTGCTGGGAACAGACGCGAGTGCTATTTGCACTATGTATGGCAATGGGAGCACAATAGTGACTTTCCTTACCAGAAAACAACTCTTGCTCGTAGGAACGGAAACTGCATGTGATTCAACTCCATTTAGGACTGAGAAACAAACGCTAGCTCACCTTACAAGAAACACACTCTGCTTTTGAGGAAAGAGCACTCTTCTACTCTAATGTGTTTCCTATGGGGTCCAAACAGTGAGCTTGCTGAGTACAAAAGAACTGTGCTTCCTACACACACGGGCCATATCTAGTTCAATTCTGCTTAGGAAACTGAAAAGAACAGTAGCTCCTATTCAGTCCAATACACTGTACTTGCTGGGAACAGACGCGAGTGCTATTTGCACTATGTATGGCAATGGGAGCACAATAGTGACTTTCCTTACCAGAAAACAACTCTTGCTCGTAGGAACGGAAACTGCATGTGATTCAACTCCATTTAGGACTGGGAAACAAACGCTAGCTCACCTTACAAGAAACACACTCTGCTTTTGAGGAAAGAGCACTCTTCTAATCTACTGTGTTTCCTATAGGGCCAGAAGAGTGAGCTTGCTGAGTACAAAAGAAATGTGCTTCCTACACACATGGGCGATATCTAGTTCAACTCTGCTTAGGAACCTGACAAGAACAGTAGATCCTCTTCAGTCCAATACAATGTACATGCTGAGAACAGAGGCCAGTGCTATTTGCCCTGTGTATGACAATGGGAGCGCAATAGTTACTCTTATTACCAGAAAAAACTCTTGCTCGTAGGACCAGAAACTGCATGTGATTCAACTCCATTTAGGACTGGGAAACAAACGCTAGCTCTCCTTACAAGAAACACACTCTGCTTTTGAGAAAAGAGCACTCTTCTACTCCACTGTGTTTCCTAGAACAATGAGCTTGCTCAGAACAAAAGAACTGTGCTTCCTACACACACGGGCCATATCCTGTTCAATTCTGCTTAGGAAACTGAAAAGAACAGTAGCTCCTCTTCAGTCCAATACACTCTACTTGCTGGGAACAGACGTGAGTGCTATTTGCACTGTGTATGGCAATTGGAGCACAATAGTGACTTTCCTTACCAGAAAACAACTCTTGCTCGTAGGAACGGAAACTGCATGTGATTCAACTCCATTTAGGACTGGGAAACAAACGCTAGCTCGCCTTACAAGAAACACACTCTGCTTTTGAGGAAAGAGCACTCTTCTACTCTACTGTGTTTCCTATAGGGCCAGAACAGTGAGCTTGCTGAGTACAAAAGAACTGTGCTTCCTACACACATGGGCCATATCTAGTTCAGCTCTGCATAGGAACCTGACAAGAACAGTAGATCTTCTTCAGTTCAATACACTGTACATGGTGAGAACAGAGGCCAGTGCTATTTGCCCTGTGTATGATAATGGGAGTGCAATAGTGACTCTTATTACCAGAAAAAACTCTTGCTCGTAGGACCAGAAACTGCATGTGATTCAACTCCATTTAGGACTGGGAAACAAACGCTAGCTCGCCTTACAAGAAACACACTCTGCTTTTGAGAAAAGAGCACTCTTCTACTCTACTGTGTTTCCTATGGGGCTAGAACAGTGAGCTTGCTCAGAACAAAAGAACTGTCCTTCCTACACACACGGGCCATATCTAGTTCAATTCTGCTTAGGAAACTGACAAGAACAGTAGAACCTCTAAAGTCCAATGCACTGTACATGCTGGGTACAGACGCCAGTGCTATTTGCACTGTGTATGGCAATAGGAGCACAATAGTGACTCTTCTTACCAGAAAACAACTCTTGCTCGTAGGACCAGAAACTGCATGTGATTCAACTCCATTTAGGACTGGGAAACAAACGCTAGCTCGCCTTGCAAGAAACACACTCTGCTTTTGAGAAAAGAGCACTCTTCTACTCTACTGTGTTTCCTAGGGGTTCCAACAGTGAGCTTGCTCAGAACAAAAGAACTGTGCTTCCTACACACACGGGCCATACCTAGTTCAATTCTGCTTAGGAAACTGACAAGAACAGTAGCTCCTCTTCAGTCCAATACACTGTACTTGCTGGGAACAGACGCTAGTGCTATTTGCACTGTGTATGGCAATGGGAGCGCAATAGTGACTTTCCTTACCAGAAAACAACTCTTGCTCGTATGACCAGAAACTGCATGTGATTCAACTCCATTTAGGACTGGGAAACAAACGATAGCTCGCCTTACAAGAAACACACTCTGCTTTTGAGAAAAGAGCACTCTTCTACTCTACTGTGTTTCCTATAGGGCCAGAACAGTGAGCTTGCTGAGTACAAAAGAACTGTGCTTCCTACACACATGGGCCATATCGAGTTCAACTCTGCTTAGGAACCTGACAAGAACAGTAGATCCTCTTCAGTCCAATACACTGTACATGCTGTGTACAGATGCCAGTGCTATTTGTACTGTGTATGGCAATGGGAGCGCAATAGTGACTCTTCTTACCAGAAAACAACTCTTGTTCGTAGGACCATAAACTGTATGTGATTCAACTCCATTTAGGACTGGGAAACAAACGCTAGCTCTCCTTACAAGAAACACACTCTGCTTTTGAGAAAAGAGCACTCTTCTACTCTACTGTTTTTCCTATGGGGTCCAACAGTGAGCTTGCTCAGAATAAAAGAACTGTGCTTCCTACACACACGGGCCATATCTAGTTCAACTCTTCTTAGGAACCTGACAAGAACAGTAGATTCTCTTCAGTCCAATACACTGTACATGCTGGGTACAGACGCCAGTGCTATTTGTACTGTGTATGGCAATGTGAGCGCAATAGTGACTCTTCTTACCAGAAAACAACTCTTGCTCGTAGGACCAGAAACAGCATGTGATTCAACTCCATTTAGGATTGGGAAACAAACGCTAGCTCGCCTTGCAAGAAACACACTCTGCTTTTGAGGAAAGAGCACTCTTCTACTCTACTGTGTTTCCTCTGGGTTCCAACAGTGAGCTTGCACAGAACAAAAGAACTGTGCTTCCTACACACACGGGCCATACCTAGTTCAATTCTGCTTAGGAAACTGACAAGAAGAGTAGCTCCTCTTCAGTCCAATACACTGTACTTGCTGGGAACAGACGCGAGTGCTATTTGCACTGTGTATGGCAATGGGAGCGCAATAGTGACTTTCCTTACCAGAAAACAACTCTTGCAGGTAGGACCAAAAACTGTATGTGATTCAACTCCATTTAGAATTGGGAAACAAACGCTAGCTCGCCTTACAAGAAACACACTCTGCTTTTGAGAAAAGAGCACTCTTCTACTCTACTGTGTTTCCTATGTTGTCCAAACGGTGAGCTTGCTCAGAACAAAAGAACTGTGCTTCCTACACACACGGGCCATATCTAGTTCAATTCTGCTTAGGAAAGTGACAAGAACAGTAGTTCCTCTTCAGTCCAATACACTGTACTTGCTGGGAAGAGACGCGAGGGCTATTTGCACTGTGTATGGCAAAGGGAGTGCAATAGTGACTCTTCTTACGAGAAAACCACTCTTGCTCGTAGGACCAGAAACTGCATGTGTATTTCAACTCCATTTAGGACTGGGAAACAAACGCTATCTCGCCTTACAAGCAACAAACTCTGCTTTTGAGAAAAATGCACTCTTCTACTCTACTGTGTTTCCTATGGGGTTCGAAATGTGAGCTTGCTCAGAACAAAAGAACTGTGCTTCCTACACACACGGGCCATATCTTGTTCAATTCTGCTTAGGAAACTGACAAGAACAGTAGAACTTCTTCAGTCCAATAGACTGTACATGCTAGGAACAGACGCCAGTGCTATTTGCCCTGTGTGTGACAATGGGAGCACAATAGTGACTCTTCTTACCAGAAAACAACTCTTGCTCCTATGACCAGAAACTGCATGTGATTCAACTCCATTTAGGACTGGGAAACAAACGATAGCTCGCCTTACAAGAAACACACTCTGCTTTTGAGGAAAGAGCACTCTTCTACTCTACTGTTTTTCCTATGGGGTCCAACAGTGAGCTTGCTCAGAACAAAAGAACTGTGCTTCCTACACACACGGGCCATATCTAGTTCAATTCTGCTTAGTAAACTGACAAGAATAGTAGCTCCTCTTCAGTCCAATACACTGTACTTGCTGGGAACAGACGCGAGTGCTATTTGCACTGTGTATGGCAATGGGAGCACAATAGTGACTTTCCTTACCTGAAAACAACTCTTGCTTGTAGGAACGGAAACTGCATGTGATTCAACTCCATTTAGGACTGGGAAACAAACGGTAGCTCGCCTTACAAGAAACACACTCTGCTTTTGAAAAAAGAGCACTCTTCTCTCTACTGTGTTTCCTATGGGGTTCGAACAGTGAGCTTGCTCAGAACAAAAGACCTGTGCTTCCTACACACCCGGGACTTATCTAGTTCAACTTTGCTTAGGAAACTGACATGAAAAGTAGCTCCTCTTCGGACCAATACACTGTACTTGCTGGAAAGAGACGCGAGTGTTATTTGTACTATGTATAGCAATGGGAGCGCAATAGTGACTCTTCTTACCAGAAAACAACTCTTGCTAGTAGGACCAAAAACTGCATTTGATTCAACTCCATTTAGGACTGGCAAACAAACGCTAGCTGGCCTTACAAGAAACACACTTTGCTTTTGAGAAAAGAGCACTCTTCTACTCTACTGTCTTATGGGGTCCGAACAGTTAGCTTGCTCAGAACAAAAGAACTGTGCTTCCTACACAAACGGGCCATATCTAGTTCAACTCTGCTTAGGAAACTGAAAAGAACAGTAGATCCTCTACAGTCCAATACGCTGTACATGCTGGGTACAGACTCCAGTGCTATTTGCACTGTGTATGGCAATGGGAGCGCAAAAGTGACTCTTCTTACCAGAAAACAACCCTTGCTCGTAGGAACAGAAACTGCATGTGATTCAACTCCATTTAGGACTGGGAAACAAATGCTAGCTCGCCTTACAAGAAACACACTCTGCTTTTGATAAAAGAGCACTCTTCTACTCTACTGTGTTACCTATGGGGTCCAAACAGTGAGCTTGCTGAGTACAAAAGAACTGTGCTTCCTACACACACGGGCCATATCTAGTTCAATTCTGCTTAGGAAACTGACAAGAACAGTAGCTCCTATTCAGTCCAATACACTGTACTTGCTGGGAACAGACGCGAGTGCTATTTGCACTATGTATGGCAATGGGAGCACAATAGTGACTTTCCTTACCAGAAAACAACTCTTGCTCGTAGGAACGGAAACTGCATTTGATTCAACTCACTTAGGACTGGGAAACAAACGCTAGCTCGCCTTACAAGAAACACACTCTGCTTTTGAGGAAAGAGCACTCTTCTACTCTACTGTGTTTCCTATAGGGCCAGAACAGTGAGCTTGCTGAGTACAAAAGAACTGTGCTTCCTACACACATGGGCCATATCTAGTTCAACTCTGCTTAGGAACCTGACAAGAACAGTAGATCCTCTTCAGTCCAATACACTGTACATGCTGGGTACAGACGCCAGTGCTATTTGTACTGTGTATGGCAATGGGAGCGCAATAGTGACTCTTCTTACCAGAAAACAACTCTTGCTCGTAGGACCAGAAACTGCACGTGATTCAACTCCATTTAGGACTAGGAAACAAACGCTAGCTCGCCTTACAAGAAACACACTCTGCTTTTGAGAAAAGAGCACTCTTCTACTCTACTGTGCTTCCTATGGGGTCCAACAGTGAGCTTGCTCAGAACAAAAGAACTGTGCTTCCTACACACACGGGCCTTATCTAGTTCAACTTTGGTTAGGAAACTGACATGAACAGTAGCTCCTCTTCAGACCAATACACTGTACTTGCTGGAAACAGATGCGAGTGTTATTTGTACTATGTATGGCAATGGGAGCGCAATAGTGACTCTTCTTACCAGAAAACAACTCTTGCTCGTAGGACCAAAAACTGCAAGTAATACAACTCCATTTAGACTGGGAAACAAACGCTAGCTCGCCTTACAAGAAACACACTCTGCTTTTGAGAAAAGAGCACTCTTCTACTCTACTGTGTTTCTTATGGGGTCCGAACAGTGAGCTTGCTCAGAACAAAAGAACTGTGCTTCCTACACAAACGGGCCATATCTAGTTCAACTCTGCTTAGTAAACTGAAAAGAACAGTAGATCCTCTACAGTTCAATACGCTGTACATGCTGGGTACAGACTCCAGTGCTATTTGCACTGTGTATGGCAATGGGAGCGCAAAAGTGACTCTTCTTACCAGAAAACAACCCTTGCTCGTAGGAACAGAAACTGCATGTGATTCAACCCCATTTAGGACTGGGAAACAAATGCTAGCTCGCCTTACAAGAAACACACTCTGCTTTTGAGAAAAGAGCACTCTTCTACTCTACTGTGTTTCCTATAGGGCTAGAACAGTGAGCTTGCTCAGAACAAAAGAACTGTGCTTCCTACACAAACGGGCCATATCTAGTTCAACTCTGCTTAGGAAACTGAAAAGAACAGTAGATCCTCTACAGTCCAATACGCTGTACATGCTGGGTACAGACTCCAGTGCTATTTGCACTGTGTATGGCAATGGGAGCGCAAAAGTGACTCTTCTTACAAGAAAACAACCCTTGCTCGTAGGAACAGAAACTGCATGTGATTCAACTCCATTTAGGACTGGGAAACAAATGCTAGCTCGCCTTACAAGAAACACACTCTGCTTTTGAGAAAAGAGCACTCTTCTACTCTACTGTGTTTCCTATGGGGTCCAAACAGTGAGCTTGCTGAGTACAAAAGAACTGTGCTTCCTACACACACGGGCCATATCTAGTTCAATTCTGCTTAGGAAACTGACAAGAACAGTAGCTCCTATTCAGTCCAATACACTGTACTTGCTGGGAACAGACGCGAGTGCTATTTGTACTATGTATGGCAATGGGAGCACAATAGTGACTTTCCTTACCAGAAAACAACTCTTGCTCGTAGGAACGGAAACTGCATGTGATTCAACTCCATTTAGGACTGGGAAACAAACGCTAGCTCACCTTACAAGAAACACACTCTGCTTTTGAGGAAAGAGCACTCTTCTAATCTACTGTGTTTCCTATAGGGCCAGAACAGTGAGCTTGCTGAGTACAAAAGAAATGTGCTTCTTACACACATGGGCCATATCTAGTTCAACTCTGCTTAGGAACCTGACAAGAACAGTAGATCCTCTTCAGTCCAATACACTGTACATGCTGGGTACAGACACCAGTGCTATTTGCCCTGTGTATGACAATGGGAGCGCAATAGTGACTCTTATTACCAGAAAAAACTCTTGCTCATAGGACCAGAAACTGCATGTGATTCAACTCCATTTAGGACTGGGAAACAAACGCTAGCTCGCCTTACAAGAAACACACTCTGCTTTTGAGAAAAGAGCACTCTTCTACTCCACTGTGTTTCCTAGAACAGTGAGCTTGCTGAGAACAAAAGAACTGTGCTTCCTACACACACGGGCCATATCTAGTTCAATTCTGCTTAGGAAACTGACAAGAACAGTAGATCCTCTTCAGTAGAATACACTGTACTTGCTGGGAAGAGACGCGAGGGCTATTTGCACTGTGTATGGCAAAGGGAGCGCAATAGTGACTCTTCTTATGAGAAAGCAACTCTTGCTCGTAGGAAGAGAAACTGCATGTGTATTTCAACTCCATTTAGGACTGGGAAACAAACGCTAGCTCGCCTTACAAGAAACACACTCTGCTTTTGAGGAAAGAGCACTCTTCTACTCTACTGTGTTTCCTATAGGGCCAGAACAGTGAGCTTGCTGAGTACAAAAGAACTGTGCTTCCTACACACATGGGCCATATCTAGTTCAACTCTGCTTAGGAACCTGACAAGAACAGTAGATCCTCTTCAGTCCAATACACTGTACATGCTGGGTACAGACGCCAGTGCTATTTGTACTGTGTATGGCAATGGGAGCGCAATAGTGACTCTTCTTACCAGAAAACAACTCTTGCTCGTAGGACCAGAAACTGCATGTGATTCAACTCCATTTAGGACTAGGAAACAAACGCTAGCTCGCCTTACAAGAAACACACTCTGCTTTTGAGAAAAGAGCACTCTTCTACTCTACTGTGCTTCCTATGGGGTCCAACAGTGAGCTTGCTCAGAACAAAAGAACTGTGCTTCCTACACACACGGGCCTTATCTAGTTCAACTTTGGTTAGGAAACTGACATGAACAGTAGCTCCTCTTCAGACCAATACACTGTACTTGCTGGAAACAGATGCGAGTGTTATTTGTACTATGTATGGCAATGGGAGCGCAATAGTGACTCTTCTTACCAGAAAACAACTCTTGCTCGTAGGACCAAAAACTGCAAGTAATACAACTCCATTTAGACTGGGAAACAAACGCTAGCTCGCCTTACAAGAAACACACTCTGCTTTTGAGAAAAGAGCACTCTTCTACTCTACTGTGTTTCTTATGGGGTCCGAACAGTGAGCTTGCTCAGAACAAAAGAACTGTGCTTCCTACACAAACGGGCCATATCTAGTTCAACTCTGCTTAGTAAACTGAAAAGGACAGTAGATCCTCTACAGTCCAATACGCTGTACATGCTGGGTACAGACTCCAGTGCTATTTGCACTGTGTATGGCAATGGGAGCGCAAAAGTGACTCTTCTTACCAGAAAACAACCCTTGCTCGTAGGAACAGAAACTGCATGTGATTCAACCCCATTTAGGACTGGGAAACAAATGCTAGCTCGCCTTACAAGAAACACACTCTGGTTTTGAGAAAAGAGCACTCTTCTACTCTACTGTGTTTCCTATAGGGCTAGAACAGTGAGCTTGCTCAGAACAAAAGAACTGTGCTTCCTACACAAACGGGCCATATCTAGTTCAACTCTGCTTAGGAAACTGAAAAGAACAGTAGATCCTCTACAGTCCAATACGCTGTACATGCTGGGTACAGACTCCAGTGCTATTTGCACTGTGTATGGCAATGGGAGCACAAAAGTGACTCTTCTTACCAGAAAACAACCCTTGCTCGTAGGAACAGAAACTGCATGTGATTCAACTCCATTTAGGACTGGGAAACAAATGCTAGCTCGCCTTACAAGAAACACACTCTGCTTTTGAGAAAAGAGCACTCTTCTACTCTACTGTGTTTCCTATGGGGTCCAAACAGTGAGCTTGCTGAGTACAAAAGAACTGTGCTTCCTACACACACGGGCCATATCTAGTTCAATTCTGCTTAGGAAACTGACAAGAACAGTAGCTCCCATTCAGTCCAATACACTGTACTTGCTGGGAACAGACGCGAGTGCTATTTGTACTATGTATGGCAATGGGAGCACAATAGTGACTTTCCTTACCAGAAAACAACTCTTGCTCGTAGGAACGGAAACTGCATGTGATTCAACTCCATTTAGGACTGGGAAACAAACGCTAGCTCACCTTACAAGAAACACACTCTGCTTTTGAGGAAAGAGCACTCTTCTAATCTACTGTGTTTCCTATAGGGCCAGAACAGTGAGCTTGCTGAGTACAAAAGAAATGTGCTTCTTACACACATGGGCCATATCTAGTTCAACTCTGCTTAGGAACCTGACAAGAACAGTAGATCCTCTTCAGTCCAATACACTGTACATGCTGGGTACAGACACCAGTGCTATTTGCCCTGTGTATGACAATGGGAGCGCAATAGTGACTCTTATTACCAGAAAAAACTCTTGCTCATAGGACCAGAAACTGCATGTGATTCAACTCCATTTAGGACTGGGAAACAAACGCTAGCTCGCCTTACAAGAAACACACTCTGCTTTTGAGAAAAGAGCACTCTTCTACTCC